>NC_049908.1:17244322-17402249 GCF_001411555.2 Juglans regia
ATCCAAAAATTGGAAAGCATCAAAATTTACTGAAGCTGATCAACCCCATTAATAGTCAAATATTACTTTCCTTTTTTAGTTGAGATTATCTATTTATTGGGTATAAAGCATTGTTTTTTATTTCGTACCATACCAGCCTGTACGACCGATATTTGCCGTACCAGTCGTTGGGCCGGTACAGGTACCATATACGTTTCGTACCGGCCCAAATACCAGCTGTACCGGCCTCAATTTCGGCCTTCAATTTTTATTTTTTTTTTTCATTTTTTCAAACTACAAGCTTTTTTTTTTACCTCCAATTCAGACTAGACTATTTATAATTTATATATATATGTATTTATATATAATTTATTCATATATAGACTATTATTTTGGAATATAATTTATATATATATTTATATATATAATTTATTCATATATTTACTATCCCGAAACGGTACACGAAACGGTATCGGTATCGAAATATTTTGTTTCAATGCATTGACCGGTATAGCTTCCAGTACAGTATGCAAAACATTGGTATAAAAACCCCAGACATGAGTAAAATGGAAAAGATCCAAAAATTGGAAAGCATCAAAATTTACTGAACCTGATCAACCCCATTAATAGTCAAATATTACTTTCCTTTTTTTAATTGAGATTATCTGTTTATTGGGTATAAAAAAAAAAAAAAAAATCGACCACGTGCCTTACACATGACCGTCAAACTAGTGTATATTAAAAGTCAAAGAAACTATTAAACAACTGGCGGGCTGTGGGACTGCAAGCAAATCGAGTCGAGCCGAATTCGAATAAAGGCATTCAAGATTGATTAGCATGTTAACTCATTCGAACCCAACTCGAATTCGAATAAACTTCAATATCCTTGTTCGAACTCGGCTCGTTAACTATTAATGTTGTTCGAACTCGGCCTGAGCTTGACTAGCTCAAACTCGATTTTTTTAATTCTTATTTTTATCTTGTAATTAATATAAAATATTTTAAATTTTACCAAAATTTTAACCATTTAACTATCCACCCAAATGATTTTGATTAAAAAAATCTTATTATATAAAGTTTTATGAAATAAAATAACTTATAGTTAGAAATTAAAGAAAATAGTACATAAGATAAATGTAATAAACTAAACTATTTAAGATATATAGATAACATCATAATTCAAAAGATCTAGTTGTAAAATATATTATTATTAAATATATCATAGTATACATTACTAAATATTATATTTATAAGTGTATTACAAGCATATGATATATAAGTTTATAGTTATAATATATAAGTTATTGTACATATATTACATTATAAAAAAGAAATATCATCAACTTATGTTATGATGCGATTATATATACGATTATATATACGAATTATATTTAATCAATTAAAGTTAATTTGGTAATTGTTTCGAGTAATTTATATTCACTCATTTATTTATAATTACCATAACAGGCTAATCTATATAACAATTATAAAATTAATATATAACATTAATGTTATATTATCATATATATAATTATAAACTAAATTTATAAAATAAACCGTATTACATACATAAAATAGCTTGATATATCATATAACTAGTAATAAAATAAATAACTAGATATTCATAACTAATTACATAAAATATATTTTATAAAAATAATTATGAAAATTACCCTATACACACTTTGGGAACATAATAAATATATTAAATAAGATAAATGATAAATAAACTAATAATATATAATTAAGTATATAAAATATAACTAACATGCAATAAATATAATACACACACATATATATATAATATATATATATATATAACACATTACAAGTGTCAAAATGAGTTCAAACAAGTCAAGTACTCGAGGTTATATACGAGTTTCATTCACGAGCTTATAAATTAAACCAGGTCGAGTCAAGTTTATACAAGTTTTACTCGTTTAATATTCGACTAATATTAATGTTTGCTAATAATCTATTTAATAAATGAACCAAATTCAAACTAAATATATACTAGCCAAGTTCAAACTATTCACAAGCTACTAGGACGATTTGCAGCCGCAGGTCATGGGCATCCAAAGTTGGCCCAATTAGTTTCACATGCATTCCAGCCATTCCTTAACGATACTACATTAGCCACTGTTTGGAAAACATCGATCTCAGTTTGCAGTGGGAGCCGATCGAGTAAAAAAAATAATCATGAATCAATTAATTAATGGTGTTTCAAAAACTTCCCATGCTTTGAAAAAAACAAATGAAATTAATTTCCTTGTGCTTAATTTTTATTGATAGACGAAAACTACAACTCACAAAAAAAATCTATTTAATCAATTAATGCTGAAAATACAACTGGTCACCATTAATGTCGATTTTTCTTAGCGGGAAGGAAGCCAGTTAGATTAAATAGTCGACTTCTTTTCACTTACCCTACGACTTATAATTTATCTGTCTGTCATTTCAATCGTTTCTGTTCATTACAAATCCAGCTTAGAAACTTGACGTTGGGAAAAAAAAAATAGTGAAAGAAAGAACGAGAGAGCACAAAATGCCAGCCGGTTGCTTATTGTACTTGCCACTGGAGGTATGCTCGACAACTTTCAACTTGGAGAAGGCCGTATGCAACCATGGCTGTTTCATGATGGCTCCTAACTCTTGGATTCCATCCACCCAAATTCTTCAACGTCCGTTACGACTTTCAAACTTCAGTACTTCTGTCGTTGTTTCTATTTCACACCCTCCGGGCAATGCCTCTGTCATCATTGAAGTCCATAATACTGACAATGTTTCTCCCGAGGATGAGAAACTTATCCTGGTATTTCTCTCTCTAATGTTTGTTTGCATGTGCTGTCGTAATTAAGAAAGCCATTAACAACAAAAGCATTACGAAGAAAAACGATAAATTAATGTACGTGCGGTGGCATGCATGAAAATGGCAGGAACAGGTCGCTCGGATGCTAAGGATATCAGAGAGAGATGAAACGGATTTGAGGGAGTTCCAAAATTTGCATCCAGAAGCGAAGGAGAAAGGTTTTGGTCGATCTTTTCGTTCTCCCACAATATTTGAAGACGCCATTAAGTCTATCCTCCTTTGCAACTGCACGTAAGTTCTGATTTTTAATGTTCTGATGTTGTACAGCGTAGTAGTTTTTTTATTTTTTTCTTCTCTACCCGTAAGTAGAAGTACTATTTGTACGTTCTTTTCGTTCTTCCACACTGTTTGAATATGCGCCGTTAAGCCATGCATTAATCCTCTTTTGCAAAAAGTTAGGTTATATATACAGACCCCATTTGGACAGCAAGTTTATATAATTATGTTTAAAAAATTTTTAAAATTATAATAATATTTTTTTAAAATGATGATTTTTTTGTTTTTCCTTTTTATCAATGAGACTGCATATATGTAATCTTTTACTCAGGACAGCACACGCAGCCCATAATATTATTACTTTCCCGCATAATGGTTTCATTTTTTTTTTTTAAATGCTATTTTGGGACCATAAATATACTAATCCTTCTTATATCTGCAATATTGATCAATAGGTGGAAAAGGTCATTGGACATGGCCAAAGCTCTTTGTGAGCTTCAATCACAATTAGCCAATGGCAGTCTGATATCCACGAAATGTGAAGATTTAAACAAAAAATCTCTAAATAAAGGGTCAAAGAGAAAGCGAGCTGCAACTGAAAAACTAACCGAGGACAAAAAATGTGCCGAAGATTGTTCAGATTCTCAGATGTTAAATGGCAAAAGTACTACGTCTTTAGGGAATTTCCCGAGCTCGAGAGAACTTGTTAGCCTGGACGAGTATTTCTTGGAAAAGCATTGCAATCTTGGGTATCGAGCAAAACGCATTCTACAACTCGCTAAACATGTGGAGAGTGGAAAGCTTGACCTTCAAAAATTTGAAAAGGAGTCTAATCGCGTATCTGCCCAGGAAGTATTTGTCAAATTGAAGAGAATTAAAGGGTTCGGTCCGTTTGCATGCGCCAACTTGATGATGTCCATGGGATTTTATGAAATGGTTCCCATGGATTCTGAAACTAGACGTCATTTACAACAGGTTCTCGCGAGCATTATTTCATTGCATGCCTTCATTTTATGTAGATGATCTACAACAAAGTCCCGTTTATATATAGATGTCATAGTGTTTTCTGATCTCTACTAATATTATCATTATATTCATTGTGCATGTAAGGTTCACGGGAGAGAGAAGGAGAATGTCAAGGAATCTATTAAAGATCTTTACAATAAATATGCACCATTTCAGAGTTTGGCATACTGGTATGCTTCATTTCATGCATACATGATTACTATTGTCAAAATTATATGCTATAAATTATATCAGTACTCTTCTTGATCATATATATATATATATATATATATATATATATATACATAATAGGTCTCTGATTAGTTCTTCTTTTCCGATCTTCATTATTATTTTTTTTTAATTCTGGTTTCCAGAAAATCATTTTTAGTTTCTGTTGCTTTCAGGTTCGAGCTCGTGGAGGACTACGAAAAGAAATTTGGAAAGTTAAGCGAGTTGCCAAGCTCTAGGTATCATATTGTCACTTCAACTCGATCGGATTCAAGGGTACCACTTGGGTTGTCTGCTGAGACGTCATAATTGAATTCCAGGCATTTTGATCGACCATCCTATATTAACATTTCTCTTTGTCCAATCAATCATGTATTAACCCAAGAGAACAGCATGGCACTATGTTTTCGCTTTACTTAATTCATGATTAGTCGACACAGTAGTGGCAGTAATTACATTTACCGAGCTTTTCAATGAACATTTATATAATGATTCTGGGTTGCTGTGTTTGTTGGAATTTAACACGCTTAATTACCATTTATTGGGACTGATATCTGGATATTCACTGAATTTGTCTTCTCTCTCATGAATGATTTTATGGCTTCAGATTCTTTGAGTACTACTTAGACAGCTTCCCAATAAACAAGACTTCTGGACTTCTCCAAGTTAATGATATATAGCAATCCGAAATGATAAACTCGATCTTGATGAGTCATTAGTTGGCCAGCTTGCACATATATTTTTATATACGTACAATTTTATCCCTATCACGCTGGATTTATTCAATACAAGCTACACGTAAGGATCGTTATCATTCCCAAGAATGTGTCCAAAATAAAAATATATAAATTAATCGATTTTATAATTATTATACAACTCAATAAAATAGTATTATTTTTGTGAATTTACTTAAATTTATTTTATTTAACGAATTTAAATTCAAATAGTGATAATATTTTATTAAATATAATAATTGTGTCCATGAAACAAGCTACACGGGCGTACGGATCGTTATCATTCCCAAGAATGTGTCCAAAATAAAAATATATAAATTAATCGATTTTATAATTATTATACAACTCGATAAAATAGTATTATTTTTGTGAATTTACTTCAATTTATTTTATTTAACGAATTTAAATTCAAATAGTGATAATATTTTATTAAATATAATAATTGTGTCCATGAAACAAGCTACACGTACGGAGCGTTATCATTCCCAAGAATGTGTCCAAAATAAAATATATAAATTAATCGATTTTATAATTATTATTCGATAAAATAGTATTAAATTTATTTTACTTAACGAATTTAAATTCAAATAGTATAATATTTTATTAAATATAATAATTGTGTGTATGAAATGCCCAAGCCATGTCCACGGTCCACGTTGTCTTTGGATTCGAATTGCCCTAAGTACTTGCCCACTTGAGGCGTCACGCTACATCAAAATAATAATTGAAAATAAAAGAAAGGAAATCTTGGAGTAATCGCGTAGGGCTAATACGAGGGTGTATGTCAAGGCTTATTCAAGTCATGAGCTCTACAAAACAGCATCCATCTTTGTAGCAATTGGATCAATGGGTGGACAATTTCTCCATAGCCTTTTGTTAATGTCAAAATTTGCACAACAGGCAAGAAAAAAAGAAAGTCATTTCCGGTCCACAATAGTCCCACAATGGTAGCTCGTGCGTCGGTACGGCATTCTCACGTTCACATGTGGCAATAAATAATAAATGAGATGTAAATAAAAGAAACATACAGATTTACATGGTTTGGCATAAAGTCTACGTCCACGGGGTGTTTGGATGACAAATTCACTATAATAGGTGATTTGTACACTTTCTTGTGGTCTCTCACGAGTCACATCTCACTGTACAATGGAAGTCGATGACCTTTATGCCTAGAGAAGATAATGCCTCTAGATTCTCTTGGGTTAAGGTAAAAGAAGCCTTCTGAGAAAGCCCTCCAAAGGTCATCCAGAAGTCTTGTAATGTCTGTCAAGAGGTCCCATTCTCTTGAGTAGGAAAACTCCTTTTACTGAGGTCTTAGAGGTGGTTGGTCTTATCTTGTGTTTTTATGTCACTTTCACCTTCTCCTTTACTTGTTTGACTTTAATTCCTACTTCAGTTTTAGCTCTTGTCTTGTCTTGGCCTTCTCTTTCCTCCTGCTTTTGATGATGGCTTTATGGTGGACTGGACTTGGTATTTTTTGTCCCTAACACCTTTGATAAACTTCTACAGTACGCTAGCTATGCATCCGGATTCGAATTCGGGTATCCAGCTATACCCTAATCAACACTCAAGTTTTTTTAATGTTAACAGATACCTATCTAGTTTAGTTTGGCTTTACCTAGACAGAATCCGGATATGACTAGGTATTGAAATTTGGATATCTGAACTACCTGGATTATAATTGGGTATAAAATAGCCTTTGCGTAGTCCTTCATGTTTCTTTTTGTTTTTTAATGATGAATATTTTTATAGAATGTCTTTTAAAGACTTTATAGCCAATTTCAGATTTTTACAGTAAAAAAAAAAAAAAATGTTGAAAAAATAACACACATCAAATAGTATCATCCCATGAGATTAGCCCATTTCTTCCTCATTTCCTCTATTTCTTCTCAAACACCATTACTTGAATTCTACATCACTAATATGAATATATATACATATAACTAATCTCCAAACCATTTCCATAAAGTAAGAGTCACTGAAAGGAAATGAAACACACTCACATTAGCCACACTAACATCGAGCATAACACTCCATATAGTACAAGTTGTAGGCCATTCTAAAGACCAATCTTCTCACCCTTTCCCAACTCCTATGCCCTCATCAATTCTCTACACTATCTATGATCTTGCCACGTTATCTTCTCCTTCTATCTATTGTAGTTCTTTTCTGACGTGGCCAAGCATATATATGGGCAGCACGTCTTTAATTTATGTTATTTTATTGAAAGCAGGTGGAGGACATGCAAAAAAGTTGTCATTTTCCTTCTTGGTCTTTTGTTGCCCTCTGTTAGGGTTTCCTAGTTAACGTTTTCGATGGTTACCATCAGGGGTCTGCCTGGCCCATTGACATCGGCAGGAATACCTCAGTCTTTTGCAGATTTGGTATTACAATCCCCTCAAGCCATACCTGAGGTGATTCTGCCGTTTAGACAACCAAAAGTTCTGGAGGGTGAAGTATTTGTTTAGTTCTCTAAGGAGGAGTTGGATAGATCGGCAGAGCCCTTACAGTTTGCTGTGGTTTTGAAGTTTCTGAGGCAAATGCCTTCACTGGATAGGTTCACTAGATAGGATCAGGGCTTTTATCCATGGGCGAGGGAATTTATTGAATCAGCCAGTGATTTCTGCAATGAGGAAGCCTCGAAATGTTTTTGTTAGGTCTTCTAATGAGGAGGATTTCCTAAAAGTGATGACTCAAGAGAGTTGTGACGTTGAAGGAGTTTCTTATTGTATTTTTCATTGGTCCACAGATTTCAGTGAGGAGTCAGAACTAGCTATGGTTCCAGCGTGGATTGTGCTTCCTGGCCTTTAACTGAATTTCTATCATGAATCTTTTCTTAAGAGTATTACAGCACCTATAGGAATGTATTTGCTGAGGGATAATGCTACGAGATGTGCAACTCGCACTGATGGTGCTAAGGTTTTCATTTTGATGAATATTTCTCAGGAGCTGATTAAGTCTTTTTGGATTGGTACGCCGAGGAAACCTACGAGTTTTTTTTCAGAAAGTGGTGTACGAAACCCCGTTTGCTTTTTGCTGGCGTTATCGGATTCAAGGGCATAATGAAAAATCATGTAGATGGAATGGGCTTCAATAGTTGGAGGTGGACGAAAGAAAAAAAAGGATGTGGGGAAGTTGAGACATGTTTGGGTTTGGAAAAATTCAAATGTTCTGTCCAGTAAGGAAGCTCCTTAGGGGGAGATAGCTTTAGATGTTTGTATAGCGAAGGGTGAATTCGTGAACGATAAGGGTCTATCTATTGGGGGAGATAATGTGATCGCTCTAGTCGTGGGTGGTGGGATGCATTTTATGGGTGCCAGGTAGAGTGCAGGGCTTGGGATCATGCATGATTAGCATGGTAGCCAGGAGGAGGAGCACGTGGTCATGTGCACAGATGGTGCTCTGGTGCATGGGAATATTGGTAGGGTCCACGAGGAGGTGGTCTTGCTTAAAGGTGATGTTCTAGCACGTGAAGACTTGGAAAAATGTGGGGCAGAGTCGGTTTCTCTAGTTTTGGTGGCCCGGGTTCCTGTGAAGGGAGTTGTTTCAGGGGGCTGGGATGGTATAGGGGAGGTCACTCTTGTGAGGGATGAAGCAGTAGGTGATCTTGAAGAGGGAGTGCAGGTTGTTGTTTTTTTCTGATGGGGGTGAGGAGAAAGCGGGTTCAGAGAATGATGGCGAAGGGGGTCTTCCTCATTTGGGGAAGGAGAGGGATGGTTTTCGGATTCAAAACTTGTGAATTGTAAGGACAGGAAAAATGGAAGAATATTACGTAGCTCTACCTAGGCTCCTAGCAGGCCCTCTCGCCTAGACTTATGATAGATAAGATTATGTTCTGGGATGTTCAAGGGCTTGGGACCTCGAAGAGTAGACTTCAGTCTCTCCTGAAGAAGTTTAAACCCAAGGTTCTCATTGTGGCTGAGCATTTTAGGGAGGATAGTAGGATGTTAAGATGGCAGAATATGTTGAGGTTTGATGCCAATTTTTCGAATGGTGCACATGAGGGTAAGTTATGGATTTTCTCGGAAGCGAAGGTGCATGTTAGTGTTCTTAGAGCTTATAATCAACAAGTGATGATGCTGATTTTCAAGAAGCATTTATCCCTGGTGGTTTCAGCTGTGTATGCAAAATGTTTGTATTTCGAGAGAAGGTCTCTATGGTCTGACTTGATAGGCTTTAGTTCGCTTACTCTTCCGTGGGTGGTTCTTGGGAATTTTAATATTATTCGGGAAGATAGTGAGAGAAGGGGTGGTAATCTAAGATTGCTGAGTACAATGGAGGATTTCTATAGGTTTATGGATGTTGGGGGTCTGGTGGAAATTCCTTTTAGTGGGAACAAGTTTTCTTGGTGTAATGGTCATGGCGGGATGGCTAGAAGTTGAGCTCATTTGGATAGAGCTCTATGTAACTCTAAATGTTTGGATTCGTTTCCAAGCAGTTCTTTGAAATACTTGCCTCGTTTGACTTCGGATCACGCACTGATGGTTCTTGGTTTGTCTGAGTCTTCAATGTAGTATGGTTTGACTTCTTTCAAGTTCTAGCAAATGTGGATGTCCCATGACGATTTTTGAAATTGTGTATCAAGGGCATGGTAGGAAGAGGCCATGGGTGAGGGTCTTTGGAAGTTGGCAAATAAATTAAAGAGGATAAAGATGCACTTCAACATTGTAATAAAGAGGTTTTTGGTTGGATGTTGGTGCATATTAAAAGGTTGGAGGATGAAGTGGATGAAGGGGAAGCACGGCTCCAGAAGGGTTTTTTGAAGGTGTTGAGTGTGATGTTCTTGCTTCAAAAGTAGAGCTCTGAGCTTGGTTGAAGAGGGAGGAGACCTGTCTAGCTCAGTAATCAGCCTTGGATTGATCATGGTGAGATTAACTCTTCTTCTTCTAGGCGGTTCAGTCGAGGATGAATTATGTTTTCCATGAGATGTGTCTTAGAGGTGGTAGAGTGTTATCATCTCCAAAAGCTATTCATGATGGCGCAGTAGAGCATTTTGAGCAATTCCTTCAAGCGAGACAAGGATGCCCGCTGCCAGATCTTTCGGCGTTAGTGCAGGCTTGTGTTTCGGATATATAAAACTAGAGTATCTGCAGAATTCTTTCAGAGCAAAGATTAAAGAGTTTTTATTTTTCATCCTGGTGGATAGTAGTCCAGGCCCGGATGGGTTCGGTTAAGGATTTTTTTGCCATTGCTAGGAGATTGTCAAAATGGATTTGGTGGTAGCTATATGTGACTATATGTGATTTATTTCGTGACTCTCCACTTCCCATATTTTATACTTCATTTTTCATTGTGCTTATTCCCAAAGTATTAAGTCCTTGTTTTGAGAATTTTAGGCTGATAAGTTTATGTTTGGTGGTGTATAAAATATGTTCCAAGATTAAGGTGGGAAGGTTGACGTCGATTTTAAGTCGAATTATTTCTCGAAACAAGGGGCATTTTTACCTGGGAGGAGCATTTTTTAAAACATAAGTTTAACCCAAGAGTTGATTCATGATATTAGCAAGCTAGTTAGAAGGGGGGGGGGGGAATATGATGAAGATTGACATGGCTAATGCTTATGATACTATTGATTGGGCTTTTCTAGTTCATGTGTTGAGGGCTTTTGGTTTTTTTGTTGGGGTATGCAATCTTGTTCAACAATGTGTCACTACTTCGTGGTATTCCATAGTCATGAATGGGATGGCTAAAGGCTGCTTTAAAGGAGGAAGGGGTCTCCGTCAAGAAGATCCCCTTTTGCCCTATTTGTTCATTATCGTGGAGGAGATTTTCTCTTGCCTTATGAGGAGTAGATTTGAGGTAGGTGAGGTTGGATATTTTTCTCATCCACATAGTGGACCTTTAATTTCGCATTTGTTATATGCAGATGGCATGGTGATTTTTTCTAATGGAGGGAAAGGGTCTGTGGGTGCTTAAAGATACTCTTAGGCAATATGCGAAGTGGTCAGGGCAGGTGGTTAACGAGGCGAAGTCCTCATTTTTTACTTCGAGAAAATATCGAGACACAGGCAATGTGTGCTTCTGAGGATTATAGGATTTACGGAGGGGCAATTTCCAATTAAGTACTTAGGGGTTACTGTTATCTCTGGCCGGATGAAGGGCTTGTACCTAGAGGAGTTGGTGAATCGAATAAGAATGAAAATAAAGGGATGGAAGATGAAGTTTCTTCCTACTGGGGCTCGGTTACAGCATGTTCTTTCTAGTATGCCAGTTCACTTGTTGGCTATTCTTCAAGTTTCGGATAATGTTTTATGCTCTATTAACAGGATGCTCAGTACCTTCTTTGGGGAGTGGTGGAAGGTAAGCTAAAGAGGAAGTGGGTGGGTTGGGATAAGCTTTGTAAATCGACAAATGAGGGAGGAGTTGGTCTGCGCAGTTTGAATGAGGTTCAAAAATCTCTTCATCTCAAATTTGCATGGCAGTTTTTGACTGGTAATTCCTTGTGGGCTAAGTTCTTTAAGTCTAAGTATGTGAAGGATCAACACATTTCTGTGGTTAATCCTAAGAAAGGGACTCGTTTTTTGGAGAATGGTGATGGGTTGCATTCCACTAGTGTTGAATCAATCAAAATGGTGTGTGAAAGAGGTGAATGTTTCTTTCTGGAGGGATAAGTAGATGGATACAGGTCCTATTTGTGAGCAACATTGTATTGTGAATTTGCAGAAGCTGAAAATTAAGGAGTGCATGATTGATAATATTTCGGATGTAGATCTCTTGGTTCAGCTTGTGGGAAGGGAGTTAACGGATAGTATTATGTCTTCCATAGGGTACACGAAGGAAGGCACATACGTCTTAATTTGGATGGAAAACTCAGAAGGTGAATTCACTACTCGAAGTGCTTGGGATTATGTTCTAGTAGTGACTCCAAAAAATCAATGGTCGGACTAGATATGGCATGCCTCTATGCCGAAAAACTTTTATGTCGTAATGTGGAAGGCTTTTTCAAATAGTCTTAGTGTGGATGAGCGTTTAAGAAGGACTGGCATTCCTGTGGCATCAAAGTGTGAGTGCTGTGAGGAAGGTGCTTTCGAAGACTTAGACCATGTTCTTTATCAGAGTCAAAATACTACGACTATATGGAGAAAATGCCCAAACCTTATGGGCATCCCTTACTTTGCTAATAGGACATGGAGAGAGACAATGGAGGCTTGGTACAGGTGCATGACAAAGTCTTCTCATGTGGGTAATCTAGTCGGGATTATTCCAGCAATTGTTACTTGGAGTCTTTGGTGCTGGCGTTGTACTATTTGCATGGAAGGAAGGAGGGAATAGATTGATTCTTTGTGGAGATCACTAAGATATTGGATTGTTTGGGTTGGAAGCAAGTTAAAGGAGGCTTCTCAATTAGCTTGGTGTGATATGGATATTTTGAGGGAGTTGCAATTGCCGACTAAGCCTCTAAGGAAGAAGAAAATTAATGTTGTGTCTCAGCAGAAATGGAGTCAAGGATGGTTCAAGTTGAATGTCGACGGTAGCAGTTTAGTGGGTTTTCGACGCCGATGGGGTGTTGTTGTGATACCCCATATTTTAGTGTATTTTAATTGAACGAGTATTTTAATTAATTTAAATATTGGTTCTCTTGTTTTAAATTTATTCGATTTGGTTTATTTTTATGATTTGTAAGTTGTGAAATTTATTTTGATATGCTTTAAAATTAATTATTGTTTTGCATTTAAATTGCTCTTTAATTTAAATTAGTTTGTTTGTGGGCTTTAAAATTATTTTGTTGTTGGATTTTTATTTTTATTTTATTTTAGCTAGTCATTGCGTTTAAATTATTTCATTCAACTTCCTATTTTGAAATTCTTTTCGTTGGATCAATTTTGTGACCCAAGTTGTAAGGATTGAACCTCATTTTTTTCCTTCACTTTTTCTTTTTCGCCTTTTTCTTTCCCCTCATTTTCTTTTTCCTTCATTCCCTTTTCTCTCTTTCTTTCCTCTGCTTCTTTCTCCTCTAGCACGCCACAACCCCCTCCCCTCTCCCCGTCCGTTTCTTTGTTCTCCCAGTGCACCGCAGTGTGCCATCCGTGGCCTCCACCACCCCTCCTATTTTCTTCCCCTCCAGCCGGCGTCCCTCCCCTTCCAATCTCAGCCCCTCTCGTGCCGCCATTAGCTGTCACGAGGGAATCCAAGCCACAACCCTTATTCACTCCAGCGCCGCCGTGCCGCCACCATTGGCCACCATCGGCCACCATCTCTTCACCGCACCACTATCGACCCTCTAGCCACCCAAACCACCCTTCCCCAGCTTCTATCCGCCACTAGTAAAGCCCATCCATTGCATTTTTCGATTTGTACTTTTTGACTTTCAACCACTGCCCACGCCATGGCCAACCACCAACACCAGTAGCTTCACCAACACCCATAAGCCCTTCCCTAGCCATACCAAGTCTTCGTTTGTCGCCGTTCAAAAGTTGGGTTTTTGCGACCCACGACCCTTGTCCATTTGCACTGTTGCGTTGATGTGCCGCCACTTCTAGCACTTGCTTGATCCTCCGAACAACTTTTGAGATTTAATTATATTTTTGCGCTAACTCATATTTATTGTGAATTGGTTGGTTGTGCCGGACAAAGTCTGAGGAGTAAGGGGGTTGGTCGAATTGGAGGATGGAGTTGTCTGTGTGATTGGATTATGCTGGGACTTGTTGGCTGTGGACATTTGTGTCGTGTCATTTATCATTGCATAATTGCACGCATGTTCATGTTTGTAAATGAAAACTGGGTTTTTGCATAATTGCATGCATGTTCACGTGTTTAATTGGAAACTAGTTTTCATGTGAGAAATGGTTTTTGGGTGCGTGTGTGTGATGACCCCAAACTGAGATGGGGTATTATCTCGGTGGAGCTCCTTTGGTCACTCGGGAGCGAAATATACTGAGTGATGTCCTATGGGTTGTCACTGGGCTGCAACGGGATCGGATAGGATGATAACATTGTCGTGCTGACTCCATGGCCCCTCTTATTGGCGGGGGTTAGAGGATGCTTGGCCACAAACGCGTTGGGCATAGAACTGGGCATCGCTCATTACGAAGTCACTCGCACAATCGTTACCTGTGGTGTGAGGAAGTGAGTCATGGTGTGCAGATGGTCCCTAGGGGAGATCATGGTGCATACGGTAAATGGATATTGGGCCATTTTCTAGGAAAATGGCAGTTTTTGATAAATGGATATGCGGACCATTTTCTGGGAAATTGGTGGATTTCTACATGGGCCGTTTTCTGGGAAAATGGCGGGCTTTGATAAAAAGGATTTTCGATGGACCATTTTCTAGGAAAATGGTGGATTACTTATTTTGGGCCATTTTCGGAGTAAATTGAGGAAAATGTTTTAATGGAATGTTTTGGGCCAAAATGAGATTTTGGTGTGCATTAGAAAATAATCATTTTTGGGAAAAATAATGCTTTTGGGTCTCATGCATATTTCAGCATATGCATGCATAACTGTTGGTTGCATTAATATATTTTTATCTTGTGGGTTGTATGGATTATTACTTATTGAGATTCACATCTCACGTGGTATTCCTTACCCTGCGGTACCGTTTTATGGTAACACAAATTTTGTTACAGATGCTGATGTTGAGCCTGAGGATATTTGGCTTCGCTGAAAGAGTGATTTGGAATCACTCACTCTTGTTTGGGAATTGTTTCCCGTTTTAAACTATGTATTTGGTATTACTATGTTTTATGGGATAACTATATTGTTTTTTGAAACGCTTTGGTTTTTGTGAATTTGTATTAAACAATTCTGGTACTTAGTCGACTTTTTTAAATTATCCACTGCTTTATTTTGTTGTACATTATTGCATGTACACACACTAGGTACTTATTGTTGAGATGCGTGACCGTGTTTCTATCATCCAAGCATCTCGATTCTTGAATTCACTATGGGGGTCAGGGGCGCCATAGTTACGGGATGATCAGGGGATGCTGCAGTTCACTTTTGCTGAATTCACTGCGATGGGTTCTAACAATAAAGTCGAGCTGATGGCTTTATTAATTGGTCTTTGTAGATGTAAGGAAATGGGTATTGCCAATGTTATTCTGGAGTTGGATTCATTACTGGTGGTAATTTGGTTGAGGGAAGGTAGATGTCATATATGGTATTTGGAGGATTATGATATTGAGTATGCTGGCAGACATAAACCTTCTGGTTCAACATATATATTGGGAAGGAAATGCGGCGGTGGATTTTTTTGCCCGGATGGAGAGTATAGTGGCTGTGCTAATGTATGGAATTCGCAGATGGGTATTCCGCTTCTTCTTAAGGGTATTTTACACACTGATAAAATTGGTTTGCCTTACTTACGAAAGGCATAAGTTCCTGGATTATCTTCGGGGCTATAGATGAGTTTTTTTTTGCTATTTAAGAGTTACACGAGTTGGGTTTCTTGGGTATATATAAGAGTTTTTTTGCTATTTGATTATAATAAGGTTGCTTTGCGCATATTTTTTATAAGGTATTCCTTCGCCAAAAGTGAGGTTTTTGTTAATAATATTGGAGGATTTTTCCTCCTTTTTAAATATATATATATATATATATATATATGGGCAGCTCTTTCGGATAGAGATATGACAATCAATTATATATCTGCTTCCACTTCACACTGTTCAAGAACTACTATGATGATCATCTAAGAAGTGCTAAAAGTTTATGAGACTAGCTCCAATCGACACACAAGTGATAAGAAGTGCATAATTAGATCAATGCGAACTTAGTAATAGCTACAGAAAGGAACCATATTAACAAACAAAAGAGCAAAAACATAATGCCAGTGACTTATTTACTAAATGGTATTAAAGATTGATGTTATTTTAAATAGATGACAGGGAAGTAGTGACATCTAACTTGTGCATTGCAAATAACCAATTCAGGATTTGACATCTAGTTGCTTAAAAGATCAAAAGTAAACTATCAATTAAAGAAAGAAAAAATGCCAGTCATTGATGGAGCCAAAACACCATCACCAATACCCATGCCAATACTTAATATATAGCACAACTAGCAGCCTTTGTCTCCTTGGAGGAAAATCCAGAGTTGTAAGTAAGCATGTCATCATATGATCTAAGGGACGCACTCAAAGGCCCCCCACCTTCAAGAACATTGTTGTCTAGAATATTAAAATTCATGAACTTCACTAGCAGAAGCAGCAAAATGGAAGCTTTTTGATGCAATTAGTCTGACTAAATTAACAACATATAGAAAACAATGAAAAAATATACAAAAAGTTATAAGGGACAAAACATAATGACCTAGTACTTATCACCAACAAAAAATGCTTAAAGGTCTGTTTGGGAAAACAATTGTTCTCAGATATTATCATACTATTTCACTACTATTCACTAACTATTTCACTACTATTCACAAATTAATTTACTATTATTCACAGTTATTCTAAGATATTCTTAATATCCAAACGGATCCTAAATTTATGAATGGAATGAGGGTCACCTTCAAATGAAAACAAATGAAGACATTAAGTTAAATGGATAAATTAGTAATAAACAAATAAATTTCACTTATAAACATATTTATCTTTGATGTCAACGCCTTTTACATACTCCTCCAACTCCCAAATCAAATTTGGTATTTTTCTTAACTAATTTTGCATGTAGATTAAGGCTTCTACAGTTTCTAGTGCCAATGAACTTCTAAATGGGTCCAACACACGTCCCACCAGTGCTAAATGCAGACTAGGATGCAACAATGGAAAATGGGAGACCAACACATCACGTGCAATCTCAACAACGATAGGATATGTGACAACCCAAGGAAACTTATGGATCAACAAAGTTTGTTTATGAACATTGGACCAGGGAGATCACGGGTTGGGCTGGATTCTTAGGCTCAACATTCCATATTGATCATCTAGTAAGCCTAACTTCTTGGATTTATTCAATGTACTTACGATCGTATTTGACAAAAAGATTAGCACCATTGTCTTAGTTAGATGTTTTAGAGATTTTTGGTGTGATAAAGATTTTGTGATGATGTGGGACCAAGTGGGCCAATCGAGGCTTGACATGTGGCAGCCCATTTTGACTATGGCTCCCCATTCCTAGGTAAAGAGTCTAGCGAGGATCCGTGGTGCTAAGGATGCCAGCCGGTCAACAATACCCTAGATGTTTTGTCTAGTCTAGGCACAAAATCATGAATCGAGTACACGATAAGTAAAAGAAGTCAATTTGGAATAAGTAAAGGATTAGTCGTAGAGTAATTACTAATTGTACCAGAGGTCTATACCATAGGGAATTCTATCCATTAATAATAATAATATCCATATTTCATGATCATTTCTTCCCAAATAATATTATACACCATCAAGTGTTCACTTCTCATGTCAAGGTATAGCGAACTGGACATGGTTCCTTGCCTAACTAAAATGTACATCTTAACAAATACAAATGACTAATAATCAGAGATAGGCCTATGTATCTACAACTCAGACAGGATCGATCCTTCTTCCTCATGAAACTCCAATAGGGATAAATCAACATCAAGATCTACAACTCTGATAAATAAAACCTCAGGTTAGACAGCCACGGTGAGACTTATAAAAAATCCCACTAGGCCAAACACCGATGACAGTACCACTAGTGTGTAGTGCTCTGTATCAGCCTGCCAAAAATTCAGTGAATGAACTTCTTTAGACCTTAGAAACGTCATGAAATCTTGGAAAGATTTCACAAATTGAGCAACCACTTAGCTTTTAGTCTATTAGCATAGTCGGTTACCTATCCACTATGGTTTAATTACTTAAGGCACTTAGGAGTATGATTTTGAGAAACGAATTGCACCATTAGTCTTAGATGATTATTTAGGGTTTTACGGTGTAATAATATGTTTCCCGCTTTCAGGATGAAAAGTGCTCAGAAATGCCTTTTCATTTATTCATGGCACTTAGGAGTTGAATTTTACGAAACTAATTGCACCACTAGACTTGTATGATTATTTAAGATTTTAATGTGCAATGTTAATTTTCGTAATTTCTCAGGTGAATAGTAACACCTGAGATAGTGCCATGTGGCACCCAGTTCAAATGATTGTCAAATCACTATGTGGATTGTCTAAAAAAGCCTTGAGGAGTTTTAGTGGACACTTGGCAAGATCCCTAGCCACACTTGGTGAATAGTGTAGGAGACTTGGCCCAAGGAGGAATCATGAGACAAAAATGTGAAGGAATAGAAGGCAAATCAAACCTTGTGGTCATCCCACCTAAGTCAAACACTATTTCATCCAACCAAACACTTTGTTGCCAACCAAATGAGGGTCTCAACTCTACTGAAAACCCAAACCATTCAGATCCAATTGAAACCCCAAGTCAACGGAGGAAACTGAAACCCTAAATGGTTTACCTAACCCTAAACCACTCAATTTTTGCTTAAGTAATTAACCACTTGATTAAATCACTTCCACATGCTATTAACCACTCAAATCCATGTTATTAAACCCTCATTTATTCTTTTATACCTTAATAATTTCATTGGTCTAAGAAGATTGGAATTGGTCTTGATTAGAATCGAAATCCAAATCCAAACCCCTTTTAAACCCTAAACTAAGGCCCATTCGGTTAGGCCCATAAAAAAACCACCACCAATGCAAAGCTTCTTGAGGAATTTTCTCCCACCACCAAGGCAGTACTATGGCTGACATGTCAGCCCAAATAATGCATGGATGGGAGGCTAAAAGCTACCCAAAATCACCTCACCTCTCTCGGCGGCAGCACCCGATACCATGGGCTGATTACACCATGGTTTTACCCACTATTTTGGCTGCAAAACCCCCCATCAAGATGTAACTACCCAACCCAATAATTCTAAATTATGAATATTGATAATTTTTATTGGGCCTAAACTATATTTAATAGGCCATATTGGATAAGCCCACAAGCGATAAATTATTGAGGTTGATTAGGAGTTTTAATTAGACTCAATAACTAGGTTAAATACCATTTATTATTTATTAAATGAGTTAGACTCCTTTTAGAATTTAAAGATTGGATATTAGAAACTTATTTCAATTTAAACTCATCATTGATTGAAGTCCCCTACATAGTCTCAGTTACTGTCAATCCTACATTGAATGAACTACTAGAACATGTTTTTAAATTCAGACTTTTTCTTGAATGATCGTGACTGAGTTCAACTCAAACTCAAAATTTTTGGCATCCTATTCCAATAGGGATACAACTCTACAAGTCATCTTCACATTAAAACTCTTTAACCGAGTCCAACTCAAACTGGTTGTCACCTTCTCCCAAATCTCTCTATAAATATCTCCATTTTGCATGTTATTTGGAAAAAAAAAATCATAAACCTCCAAGTCTAGCAGCATGATCAATTTTGTGTTGAAAATTTTAGGAAACAACACTACAAGGTAAGTAGCATGATCATAAATTAGGATTAGCATAAGTTAGATAGTTATATATATTATTATTAAAACTAGTTCTTTGGAAGTTAGTGTTCACGTACCATGCATGTCATGATATTTGCAAGCACGTCATTCATCATATTTCATTCCATATATTATAGTTATGTATGTATCATGTATCTCATGCATCTCACGTTGCATAACACACGTAAGCTTTCATAAGATCAAGTGTAAGATAAGCTCAGCGCAGTTAATAAGATGGCCATTAGATGCATGGTAGCAATGCGATTTATGGGTAGATGTGCAAGCCATGGACCTAAGTGTGGTCCACCATAGTATGCTAGAATACTATTAGCAGCTCCCTTGCGGCCGTAGTATGTGGGGCCGGTGCAGAACCTTGCACACATGGTTAAGTGTGTGGCCCAGTAAAATAAGTATGATAAGTCAAATAATTCAAGACAAGTCATGCATGACATAAGCATAGGTATGAATGATTATGATTTTTAAGTTCTCAGCATAAAATATTTTATGGAAAACCTTATTTTAAGTATGTTTACATTATGATGAGTTTCTTACTAAATCATCGACTCATTTTAGTTTATTTGTTTATGTTTTCAAATCACCCCAGATCAAAATACATATGAAGGTAGAGTTGCAAGATGGGAGTTAGTCTAGGGAGGCATAATAGTGGCCTAGATCATGTACAACGATTTTAAGTTATGATTTTTATGGCACGGGCTTTTAGAAATTTCAATAAATGCTTCTGCTCACTCTCTTTTATGAACTCAATATTTTAATAAAGAATTATTTTATTTATAGAATCTTTGTACTTGGCTCTTCTTTAAGAAGAAATATTCTTAAGTCACGTTCAGTAGTTGCACTCCAGCTCCCGAGAACTTCTAAAAGTGACTTTATTTTTAACCATGGAGAGCGGGGTGTTACAGTTGGTATCAGAGACCAGGTCGAAGATTTTGTAGACTTTTCTTAAAAAGAATATATTTTACAAGGATAAAGGAATTTTGGAAGTTGAAAGTGACAAAAAAATCCAGGCCATGGTCTCCTCAAGACATGTCCTTCTCTGCAATAAGTATTTAACTATTACTATTTATTATGTTAATGAAAATCAAGAATGATAAATTTTAGATACATGCATGTCAAAATGTACCTACCACGTGAAAGGGTTTTAGAGCATAAGGTAGGAACGTTTCTAAAGATGAGGTTAGGAACCTTTGGTTTTAAGACTGATGACGCTTCTTGTTCATGAGGAAATAATGTTATATTTTGTAGAGTTTTATTTGAAGAAATTATGAATGAATTTAGTGGGTTTTGAAGTTATGACATATATTTATGTATGGTGTATGGTATTTCTTGATGATTGGTGGTACTCTTATGTTCTATAGGTAATGCGATTCTATCGCCAACTTTGAGTTGTAAGATTTAGGACCCGAACTTTGGAGAATCTTAGGTCACGGTTTATTAAGATTATTATTTTAGGTGGAGAATTTTATTATTATTATTTCATGTGGAGAGTTGTATTTCTGTAGAGATCGTTAGTTACCATTGTATGTGGAGTTAAGATAATTGTTGGGTGAATTTTTATTAGGCTTTTAAATCAACCTCATTGTTAAGGTTGATATTTGTTTAGGCTTGAATTGAATTTGGAGTGTATGATGGTTGACACGTTGTGTGCTAATGTGTATGCCTAAGGGTTTAGTAAAACATTGAACCAAAATATGAGACGATAAGAATTTTTTTGAATATTAGGTTCAATTTTTGAACCAAAATCGGAGTCGTCGGAATTCAGAGTGTGAAACGGCATCGTTTCATCACACTGGGGGTCCAAAACACAGGACCCCTTTCCCAAATCCCTTCTTCCTTCTTTGGTCTTCCTTCTCCCTTCTCTCTCGCGTCTCACGGACTCTGAACCAGTGATTCAGTGAAGTGTCTCGCATCTCATGTCTTGCGTCTCTGTTGCTGGTGTGCCGCCGTTCCTCGTTGCTCCTCCGTGCGACTTCAATCCAAGATTCAGCCTCCGTTCAGCTTCTGCCTACGGTGAGAGTGAGGGGTTCTGAGCCTTAAATTTAATTCAAGCAATTTAGTTTTCTGTACACGTCTCTTATGAATTGGTAGTTTGTTGTGAATCTTGTGAATTGGTTTTGTAAATTTGTAGTAAGGAAATGTGTTTGATGAATTGTATGATGTGTTTGTAAGTTGTGTTGTATGCATGCAATGTGTTTGATAAAATGTGCAAGAGAATCAAGAGATGTGAGTGAGCTATTTGAATCAAGAAATGAGCTCTCTGTTGTTAACATAAAATATATACGGAGCTTTTCATTGGGTGTATGCAGATGAAACATCATGAAATTAAAATAGATATTACAATATTTATTACCGTATGCTTTGTCTCTCATATGATATTAAATGTTAAATAAGTTTTAATTAGCCAGTTATTTAATTATTATTTACAAGAAAAAAGAGTGTTCCACTGTTACAAAGTGGTGGCATTATTACATCATTAGCTTAACTACACGATGCAGGTATAGTTTGCAAACTCATTTCCATATCCAACTAAATACTTTACTCCAAAAAGATGTTATCACTTGCCTTCTCGTTAATTTTGGTTGCAAGTGTAATCCCTCTTAAACCAAAAATCTTTTAAAAAAATATCACTTTAAGTGAATGGTCCTTTAATTTTCATTTTCAAAATCTTACCTTTGAGTCCCTTCCAGTAGTATAAATTCTATCCTTTGCCACATATGCTTAAATTAGTAATGTTTTGGAATACTTTATGATACAATAATACATGTCCTATATCTTTGCGTTGATTTAAATTTTTAATATAGTCTAGTTTATTTTTAAACTAATTTTTTGCTTCTAATTTATTTTTTCAGCTTCATTGATTGTGATATGGATCCTATACGTAGTGGAGATGATGGAAACCAAGGTGGGTCTAGTCGTAAAGATATTTTGCAAGTTCCAGATAGGCCAATTACAAGTTCAAGGGCCAAGAAGATCAATGAGGCAATGCAAGAATTGTTGCAATCCACTTGGGACAAGTTTAACAAGAGCCTAACATTCAATATCGCCTTAAAGGATGAAGATTTAATTTTGATTAATTTGATAAACTATGGAAAGGGCAAGAACATGACTTAAAGGCTTTGGGCACTTGAAGGCTTTCAACTTGTTTAGTTCATTTAAAGGACTTATTTTATTAGTTTAGAATAATTGGGTTTATTATGGGAAGCACTTAAGGGGGGCCTATGCAAGAGCATGTTGGGAAAATTATTATTTTATTGAACAAGGGTTAGGGTTTTACTATAGACACACTGTAGATGCGGCACTGCTCACACAAGGGGCATTTTATTAAACTAGGGTTAGAGTTTTACTGTAGCGAGTACTGTAGCTGCGACCATGTTTATCCAGGGGCATTTTCGAAATATGGGGCATTATTTTGGCTAGGGTTTAATTAGGTTTTGCTTTAAATACTCTTTGTAGCCTCATTTTAACAAGTTTATGAAATTTGATGAATTTATTCTTTGTGAGTTGAGTTTTACTCCTCTTGTTCTTGATTAAACTTTTGAACCTATCAAAGGTAAATCACAACTTTGTGGCGTTCTTCATTGTAATCTGGGTTCTTGAGACGAGTTCTTCAATAGGTCTAGATTTTAATATAATCTAGGTTCTTGAAACAAGTTCTCATCGGGTCTAGATTCTCCATCCATTGACTTGATTTTGGCTTTCTTGGAAAGTTTTCAAATGGATTGTGGGTTCAAGGGATTCCATTCCCGTGGGTTCATATCAGGAGATGATCGTCCACAAGAGGATGTAGCAGATGCCAATGCTACAACTCCTACACCGGTGGGTACTTCCACCCCTAGAGCCACATCTAGGGCAGTTACATCTAGAGCAGCTACATCTTGTGCGAGTAGTCGACTCCCACTCCAAGTAGATATAGAGGATGAGGATATATTCAACGAAGAGGAGGAGATGCAGATTGAGCAAGATCAACCACCACGGCCTTCTAAAAAGAGGTTATGGACATGTGAGCATTTCACCAAAATTCCTGGTGATATTGCGAACCCGGTAGCAACATGTCATTACTGTGGGCAACTTTGTGGATGCCCTTCAAAGAAACAAGGCACCAGTGTGTTAATAGCACATCTAAATAGTTGCCAACAATATAAGATAGCGAAGGGATTGGCGGCCACTGATCAGACCAACCTCAGTTACCAAACTTCTACAGCCACTGATAGTACACAGACTAAGAAATTGGTCATCCCTCAATATAGTGAGAAGATGTTGAGGGACATACTTGCAGAGATGATAATTACTGATGAGATACCCTTTATCACAGTCGAGAAAAGAGACTTTCGAAAGTTTCTAAACTTTGTTGAGCCATGATTTCTCATTCCATCACGGTATACGGTGATGCAAGATTGTATGAAGAGGCATGCAAAAGACAAGGCAGAGATGAGGAAGATGTTTATTACCACTGGCCAGAGAGTATTGTTTACGACTGATACATGGACTTCCATACAGAACGTCTGCTACATGTGTATCACAGCACACTACACTGACAGTGAGTGGATTTTGCATAAAAAAACTTAGTGGTTTTAAAGATATTGTGGATCGTAAAGGTGCATCCATTAAAATGAAGATGGATGATTGTTTAAAGGAATGGAGAATTCAAAAATTGTTGTGTATTACAGTTGACAATGCTAGTGCCAATGAAACAACAATTGACTGGTTTAAGCGGAACATGACGGTGAGAGATGATATCATTCGGGCCCACGAGTTTATTCATGTTTGATGTTGTGCTCATATCATCAACCTCATAGTTATTGAGGGGTTAAAAGAGGTTGATGATTCCATTACCCGAGTCCGCAGCATTGTACGATATGTGAAGGGTTCCCCTCAAAGGCTTGCCAAGTTTAAGGTAATAGCAAAAGATCTTAAGATTGAATGTTCTAGTATGTTGTGATTGGACGTTCCAACTCGATGGAACTCTACATTCATGATGTTGGATGTGGCACAAAAATACCAAAAAACATTAGAGCGGATGGAGGTCGAGGATGGGGGCCTGAGGTATAATTTGTGCGAGCCAGCAGGATGGGGGCTCAGTGCACCGGATGCACATGATTGGAAGAGTGTGAGCTACTTTGTTGAATTTTTAAGAATTTTTTATGACATAACCATGTGGCTATCTGGATCCAAATATACGACTACGAACTCATTCTTCAGCGAGCTCTCGGAGCTTCACTTCCACTTGGAAAATAGTTGTACTGACTCTGGTGGATTGTTATATGCTATGGTTACGAGGATGAAGACCAAATATGATAAATATTGGGAGAATATTGAGAAGATAAATAGATTACTAATATAAGCTGGCCGTTCTAGAATTTTGAGTAAATTCAGTCCTAGGGGCAGTGAAGGCTGCAGAGTTTATAAGATTACTAAAAAGTAATATTGATGACCTATATAATCACTACATCAATAGTTGTTAACCTTCATTCGTAGCTGGTAGCTCCTCACATTCGAGACCGACGGGATCGACAGTTTCCTCAGGTGATACTGACCCATCTGTAGGGGCTAGAGGCCATCGTATTATCCAGCAGTATCATCAACTCATGCCAATAGGGAATATTATGCATTGTACATCTGAGGTTGAATGATTTTTATGGAAGCTTTCGAGGCACCTGAGGATGTATTTCAGCTATTAACTTTGTGGAAAGTTAATTCCACCAAGTATCTAGTCCTTTCCCGTGTAGCCCGAGATGTGCTAGCCATTCTTGTCACTACGGTTACCTCAAAGTCGGCATTTAGCACTGGAGGTCACGTGTTGGATGCTTATCAGAGTTCATTGTCACCGTCAACCGTGGAGGCCCTCGTTTGCACACAAAATTGGATAAATGAAATGCCCATTGGACTAGATATCGTTGGCGTTGATGCCGAGAGCTATAGGCTTGAATCGGGTAAGTTTATTTGCTTTTAAATGATTATTTAATTATTTTTAATGTTTCTAACTTCTACTTTTTATGATTTTATAGATCTAATTGTGAACCATAACATAATTGTCGATGACTGGGAGTCTGAGACGGACGCCCCTTGAGAGTTGGGATGGAGTTGAGAGAATCCCCTTTCTTGGTAAGAATGAAATTCTACTTTTACCGTTTTCATGTTTTTTTTTTTTTATCACTTTTTTTCTTTTATTGATTGCAACTTTCTATCTTCATTTGAGGCATGATCAATGGACCATTGAGATTTGAGTGACATGAGCATTTAATATTTATGTCAATGTTGTTATTACGTTATAAATGAGACTGTTATAACTTATGATTACATCATACATGTTATTTAGTTTTTAAATTATTGTATTTAAGCTTTTTTTTTTTTTTTAATCTTTTCAGTATTATTTATGTAGTTATATTTATGTAGTTACATTACATTGTGCTCGATACGAGCAAAAACTGAAACAAGGACCCACCACATGGCACATGATACTCTTATTAGTCTTAATGTCTTATATTTATTTTTAGATCAAGTCATAAACACACCTACCTCTGTTAATAGTGCTATGTCATGTAATGGATTAAATTTATTTTTGCATATAATTTATGTAACAAAAGAAATTGACCAAGTACTATTATTATTATTATTTTTAGTCCAATAGACGGGCGGAGCTCCGACCTCCGATCGGAGTCGGACTCCGAATCCCCTGTCTAAGTCGGAGCTCGAAAACGGCTACTCCGACTCCGTCGGAGTCGGAGCTCAACCCTAGATTAAAGAGACATGAAAAACATGTGGCGGATAAATATGTAAGTTATTTAAGGTATAAAAAATTCCACGTACAGAATTTTTACTTGGGGAGTTTGTAACGACCCAATCCAATAATTCTAAGTTTGGAATATTGATAAATTTTATTGGGCCTAAATTATATTTAATGGGCCATATTGAATAAGTCCATGAGCAATAAATTATTGAGGTTAATTAGGAGTTTTAACTAGGCTCAATAACTAGGTTAAATCCCATTCATTATTTATTAAATGAGTTAGACTCATTTTAGAATTTAAATATTGGCTATTAGAAATTTATTTCAATTTAAACTCTTCATTGATTGAAGTTCCCTATACAATCTCAATCACTACCAATCCTACGTTGAATGAACTACTAGATCATGTTTTTAAATTCAAACACTTTTCTTGAATGATCGTGACCGAGTCTAACTCAAACTTGAACTTGTCGGCATCCTATTCCAACAAGGATACAACTCTACAAGTCATCTTCACGTTAAAACTCTTTAATCGAGTCCAACTCAAACTGGTCGTCACCCTCTCCCAAATCTCTCTATAAATATTTCCATTCCGCGTGTTATTTTGAAAAAAAAAAAAAACCATAAACCTCCCAGTCCAGCAGCATAATCGATTTTGTGTCGAAAATTTTAAAAAGCAACACTACAAAATAAATAGCTTGATCATAAATTAAGATAAGCATACTTTAGATAGTTATATATATATTATTATTAAAGCCAGTTCTTTGGAAGTTAGTGCTTACATGCCACGCATGTCATTCATCATATTTCATTCAACATATTATAGTTATATATGTATTATGCATCTCATGCATTTCATGTTAAATACGACACGTATGTTTTCATAAGATCAAGTGTAAGATAATAAGATGGCCATTAGATGTATAATACAATTGCGATTTATGGATGGACGTGCAAACCACAGACCTAAGCGTGGTCCACCATACTATGCTAGAATATTATTAGCAGCTCCCCTTGCAGTCATAGGATGTGGGGCTGGTGCACAACCTTATACATAGGGTTATATGTGTGGCCCAGTAAGATAAGTATGATAAGTTAGATAATTCAAGACAAGTCATACACGGCATAAGCATACGTATGAATGATCATGATTTTAAGTTGTCAACATGAAATATTTTATAAAAAACCTTATTTCAAGTATTTTACATTATGATGAGTTTCTTACTGAGTCATTGACTTGTTTTAGTTTATTTTTTTAAGTTTTTAAACCATCCTAGATTAGAATATTTATGAAGGTAAAGCTGCAGGATGAGACTTAGTCCAGGGAGGCATGACAGTGGCCTAGATCATGTACAGAGATTTTAAGTTATGATTTTTATGGCACAGGATTTGAGAAATTTTAATAAATGCTTCATCGCACGCTCTATTATGACTTCAATATTTTAATAAAAACTTTTTTATTTATAGAATTTTGTACTTCGTGCTTCTTTAAGAAGAAATATTTTTAAGTCAAGTTTAGTAGTAGCATCCGGCTGTCGAGAATTTCTAAAAGTGACTTTATTTTTAACTATGGGGAGTGGGGTGTTACACAACAGGTCACTCAATTATCTTTCATCATCCCTCTCTTCCTGTGAAGGACTCCCCTTTTATTTCTCTCACCCTTTGGCTGGTTTGCATTCATTTATTTGGAGAAAACTTGAGTGAGAGTTTTAGATAGTTGTTTTGGTAGTTCTTGCATTGTTTTTTCCAACACCTTTTTAGTCGATTCTCATGAAACGTTATGTATATGATTTGTTTCTATTTGAGTCTAGTTTCCATTGATATAGTTTTTATAAACTTTAGTAGAATATTGATTGGTGAAAATTGGTTTTTAATATACAAAGGTCATGTTGGTCGACAGTTTCGATGATGCTATGGAATCTTCACGTTTTGCTGAAGTTTTTGTTAATGTTAGGGGTATATATTGATATCATGAAATGCTAACATGTTTGTATACATGTTATGAGTTGTTCCAAGTATGTTAGCATTTTATTATAGAGCTATACATATTTTCTTTGAGGTTGACAGTGGAACACACAAAACAATTTATGTTCTGAGGTTGTGATGTTTGTTGATTCTAGAAACCTAATCCAATGGCAATGAAATTCATATATGTTGTTCTTAAGACTTTCATTTATGTGTAAAGAGTTTCTTTTTTTTTTTTTTTAATACATTTGGTTTAATCTTGAAGGAATAATTTCTATGCATGCAATGGTTCGGTTAGGACACAAACTTGAGGTTCACAGGTTTGCCTTGTGTTTTTATGAACACATGATTTTGGTACAAGCTTTGACGTTCTTGCCTAGATACTTGTTTTAATCTTGAAGTTGGTTATGATATGATTAAGATGGTGCTAAGACCTAGCTAAGGCTTGACTATGATGATCATGGGGTGTGATTTCAACAAAATTTGAATGCTACATAAGGATTTAGTCTAGTTATTCTAGAACAAAGAACAAGCATATTTCAGTTTTATGGTTTTTTGTGTGATTCGGATTCTTTCTCTTTTATATCATGAATTTATTTCTTAGGATTGTGTAATACCATCTAGAAATGAGTGCTTAACATGATAGAAGTTAGTATGTGCAATTCATTGAAGTTCTTAGCATTCATTTGCAAGAGAAAAGCAAAGAACACCATACTAGATTTCGGGTTGCAAGGTTAGTGTTGTGTTTGTACTTATTTGTTCATATGACGAAAATATGGTCATGAAGGATATAAATCTAGTGACTTAACATGTTACTAAGCTCAAGTTTAAAAGGTGATTTAAGTGCTAACTTCAGAAGAAGTCTTTAATGGTATGCAAGTAGGAACAAAAATCACAATGACTGTAATTTAAGGTTTTAGGGGTCACGGCCTTCATGGGTTTCTCATAGTAGATACTTGATTTATAAATTTCTAAGGTCAAAAATGGATTTAGAATAGAAAATACATGAGGTTAGTAAAGTTTTGTGAAAATTAGGGTCGATTTCAAATATTGAAAGTTTAGGGGCTTATTTGCAAATTCCAAACAATTAAGGGACAATTTTACAAATAGTGCTCTGGGAGTATTAGATTCTGACTTTTATTGGTTAGTGAGATTTCCTAGCCTTAGTATATCCCTTGTTTTAGAGCACACAATTTTTAAACGCAAGGATTTATATAAGTTCTTCTAACTTTCTCTCAGTATATGATAGTATGCTAGATAGTAAATTCAATGCAAGTGAATTATGTTTTATCTAAATTCTTATTATATTTGCAATGATTATGTTATTCCATGATGTTATTTGTCACGAGCACGAATATCTGTCACATAGCATGAACATATGTCATGAAGCATACATGTTTGTCACAAAATTTAAGTCAAGCATGAAAAGTTAAGTTTTATCACGACCCCAAATATTATTCTAGTGGAACTCTCATATACACTCTGGAGTGAATAAAATGGAGTGGAATCCTCTGAGTTGACAAAAAATCATCAACGGGTTTTGAATGGGATCAAAAGACCACCACAACGAAGTCAAAAGGCACCTAACGCTGGTGGGTGCCTCTAATGACTCATGGTAATGGAAATACCATGAGGAAAGACTCTAATGATGCGCTGTGACGCCCTCAAACCCCGCTTAGGATTTGAAAGTAGCATTGGGACATGCAATACAAGGCTACATACTCCTCGTTCATGACAATTAATATACAATGCACCTAATATATTTCTAGTAGTATACAATAATCGCAATGGAAATATTCTTAATGGAAGGGATATTTGAGCCTCCACAATTTCAACTAAGAGATAAAGTCAAGAAGGGACTCAGACTCCAAAGAAGGAGGGACACAGACTCCTAATAAGAGATAGGCTTAGACTCCTAAAAGGAAAATGTTTGACAAGGTAAATTGAACTCTATTATTCCAAGGAAATAACTTCTATAAATAGCCTATTGGAGGTAACAAATTCTGAACTTGATTTATTTGCTACTTTATACACTTACTCTCATATTGCTATTCTGACTTTTGCATCGGAGACTCCATAGGGTAACCAGTGCCACGCCTTTAATCGTTGCAGGTCATCCGTGTGGTTGGTAGTGTGAAACAAGTCCTTAACAAGTGGTGTTATCTGTGGGATCGATTTATTATCTACACTGAAAGCGAGAGAAGGATGACTCCTTTAGCTCACGAGTTCTTCTCCAGAATATAAGATAAGTCCCTCCACCTTGCATTTATTATTTTATTTCAAAACTACTGTTAAAACATATCAGATATATAATATATGTTTATCTGATAGAGCAGATTAGGTAAAAGATCATTAATTTATCTTCTAACTTGAACAGGAAAAAAAAACAAGATCTTATTTGGGTAGTTATACATACATAGTAGTGAAGAGTAGTAGTACTTGAGATCTTACGTAATTTTGATTAGCCAAATTACAACGTATATCTTCATCTTTGGCCACAAATAACCAAAAGTAGATGTAAAAATAGATCTGATCAAGGTTCCAAACCCGTGAGCAATGCCTAACTTTTGTCAATTAATTTGCATGCAGACGATGAGGTTTATGATAATTAATTCTCCACCCATTTATAGTTTCAAAGGGCTGGTCCCATGTATATATGTATGTATGTATGTGAGTCATTATATATATATATAAGTTTTTAGAAGGTCTATGTGGTGTTTTGAATCGATACTAACCCGTGCGGAAATGTGTTAAGTGCTAGGCCATTGCAATATCTTATTGGGCTTGAGCTTATTGTTAATTACTTCTTTTTGCATATGTAAATATTGTTGAAATTTTCCTTGGCGTGGTTGTCAAGAACAGGCACCACACAAAGTGTCTCTTGCCATACACATGAATTTTATTTAGCGATGCAGTGAAAAAAAAAAGCACTCGGTAGCGAACAACATCAATCAAGGAATAGTTGGATGCAACAACCAAATTATTCAGATTTGTCTCTTTCAAATTTGTTATTTTATTTTTACAGACAAATTTAATTTTTGGAAGATTTGTACCCCAAAATTCCTCAATGTTCCACAAAGACTTAGTGTCCATACGTCTCGGGAATATACTTCTTTGGAAATTACCTATGTGGTGTGAAACATCGGCTGCCTCTCTTCTCAAGCATTGTTCACCATCTTAAATTGTTGTCATCAGGATAGACCGTTCAATATTTCGGGCATCCCATCATTGCCAAAGCATGGTGGCCTACAAACGTCGCCCATGTGTCACCAGCCTTCACGACTCAAGAGAGATGGACTAGGTTTTCAAACTTCAAACTTGTGATTTGGATTATTTAACCTAACATGTTTGTTTTTATTGGTACAATCGATCTCTAGCTCCCGCCATAGATTGTGGTTGCGCTTTGTCTCCCACCTCAAAGGGTTATGCGGTCGAGGCACTCTCCCGCTACACCCATCCCCAAAGTTACGTGGTCAAGGGCATCTCCTGCTACACTCGCATCGCCAGGGTTACGCTGTCAAGGCACTCTCTGTCTAGCCTAATAATTAAAGGTTAAAACGGTCGAGGGATCTCCTGTTAACACCTTCTTGCCAAAGGTGACATGGTCAAGGTGATCTCCCAATAGCCTCTTATTTATAAGGTAAAACGGTCGAGGTAATCTCCCATTAACTCCTTCTCGCCAAAAGTGACGTGGTCGAGGTGATCTTCTACTAGCCTCATACTTACAAGGTAAAACGGTCGAGATGATCTCCCGTTAACTCCTTCTCGCCAAAGGTCATGTGGATGAAGTGATCTCCCACTAGCCTCATATTTACAAGGTAAAATGGTAGAGGTGATCTTCCGTTAACTCCTCGCCAAAGGTGACGTGGTTGAGATGATCTCCCACTAGCCTCATATTTACAAGGTAAAACGATCGAGGTGATCTCCCGTTAACGCCTTCTCGCCAAAGGTGACGTGGTCATGGTGATCTCTCACTAGCCTCATATTTGTAAGGTAAAACGGTTGAGGTGATCTCCCGTTAACTCCTTCTCGCCAAAGGTGACGTGGTCGAGGGATCTCCCACTAGCCTCAAATTTAAAGGTAAAACAGTCGAGGTGATCTCCCGTTAACACCTGCATCTAAGTGTCTCCACTCGCTACAACCGCCACCAGCGGGTTACCTTTGAGAACGAGCATCCAAGCTGTATAACCATCTCGTGCAGGTGTCCTTCGGGATTGAGTCGGCAGGCTCAGCGACCACGTAAGATGGATCTGAGGGGGTCGACGGGCACCCTAACCACTTAAGCTCGGGTTACTACAAACAAACTCTTACATGCACATCAAAACAGAAAAACACCAACAAAAAATACAGCATGGGGCAAAATCCACTGATGCCACCAAAAATTATCACTGAGTACGGAAATATATGCACTTTTCTAAGGTTAAACTTTCACATGCAATCACTATGCAAAAGTTCTTACAAACAAACTTCACAAAGGCCCATCCTCGAAAGGCCGTTACTACAAATTTTAAAATTTCTTCTTGAGGACCACTCATGGAGATCTCCATTGCATAACAATGGAAAATTACGAACTAGCTACAGGAATTTCTTTTTCTACAGGTTACCTTCGTCACAGTTGACTTGAAGATTCTCATGGCCTTCTTGATAAACAAGTTGACCTTAAGAATCAAGGGCATCTGTTAGGGACTAAATTGACTGGGTCAAACCCTTTGGAAACCTATCACTAAGGGAAGAGCTAAAGCTAAGAGATATGACAGGAAATAGATAAGGCAAAGAAGTTGGCTCATACTCCTCAAAGGAAAAGGCTTCACAGGACTTAGACTCCTAAAAGGAAAATGTTTCACAAGACTTAGACTCCTAAAAGAAAAAAACTTCACAAGGTAAATTGAGCTCTATCACTCAAAGGAAATAACCTCTATATAAGGAGCAGCTCCTCCACAAATCTAAAAGGCTCTCTCCAGGCACTCTCCACCAATTCTTTAGAGGGACTCTCCTGAGACTAAATTCTCCCACATTGAGCGATATGTGAGGCTATGAGACATTGTAAAACCATCATCTGATATAGTGGATTTTGCCTCAAACAACTCATGGACGTAGGCTTTTATGCTGAACCACGTAAATTATTGTATCTCCCTTTATTTATTTTATTTACTTATTTATTATTTATTTCATGGATAAACGTGAAGAGCACCGTATTGAAGCTCGAATCAACCTCATGGGTCGGGGATGACTCTTTTCTCCATTCCGGCCTATCGTGCAATTTATGACATTAACACTTAAGATGGTAAAACTTTTGAGCAATGTAATATGGAACCATATATCGATCTATTTATCCCAAAAGTAATTGTTCAAAATCACCAAATACAAAAGTTTAGGGTATAAACCACGACCCAATTTTTCAAAAAATCGTAAAAATGTTGTTCTTAACACTATAACCATTAAATATTCATCGAAATTAATTGAGCCCTCAATGAGCTTTCATAAGGTCATGGAATTTGATAGGCACTTTGAGATGATCTCCACATAATTGTCTATATAATTAAAACGGTTATCAAATGTAAGGGCTTCCTCCCATTCAGTGGTCCAATGCAGCAAATATCCTCGATCACCCACATAGAGTAGAAGCCCTTTTTAGTATATTGACACCCACATAGAAGCCCTTTTATTTATACCAATCCTCGATCATGTTAGGCCATTCATACATCATGTTGGCTATCTTATGACCCTGTCACAACTTCTATCATTCCGGGAGAATGGTAGTGGAAACAACCACAATGAGTTTTAAGAAATCTCAGCAAGTTGAACAATAACATACACAAAAATGACATAATCATGTAAGAGGTAAACATGAATATGAATGCATGAGCATGAAGAGTTTTGCAAAGACACATTTTTCTCCCATCCAGATTCCTTTTAAAAAACACTGAACATGTTGTAACACCGCACTTAAAAGCACCTTAACACTTGACCATAGTAACCATGACCCTAGCCTAATAGAAGTTGTGATCCTTAAGAAAAAGGTGATTTTTGGAGCTTGAGTTGCCAAAGAGACAAAGTATTTTAAGAGAATTCTAGTGCTATATTAATTTTGAGAAAAAAGGACCAATGGGCCAATGGTAGAATGACAAGTGGCATATTGGAGACTTGCCACCTTAGTGGGCTAAGTAACTTGGTTAAAATACTAGATGGATTGAAAGAAAGCCCAAGAGTCAGTTAAATAAGGGCCCTAACTTATTAGGGTAAGAGGACTAAGGATAGACTCAAGAATATAGGCCCAACTTGATAGACACAAGACTTTATGCCCAACTTAGTATACACAAGACTATTGGGCCCAACTTAGTAAGATCCAAGACTATAGACCAAACTTAGTAAGACCTAAGACTAAGATCCAACTTAGTTAACTATTGAGGCCAAAGAAACTTGGAGCAAAGCTTAGTATTCCAATCACTACTTCTAATTGGACCCATATACACCATACCGTTGATTTTTCTTCTTCCAAAACCCATCCCACATGCCCCTAGGGTTTATTTTCCAACCATGGTAAGATCTCTAACTTGAGTTTAGGATACTATTACCAAAACCCTCATCATGCTCATGAATAGTAACCCAAACATCATGATTTGCATAGTTTTCTTCAAGTTCTTTTCTACATGATTTTTGAATTGCAACTTTTGTCTTTTCCACTTGTTTTGCATCACCTTAGGCAAACCTAGAATACTAGAACAAACCCCACCCACATCACTTGAGAAAAGGGCATGACAAGGCCAATGAAGACCACCAATCGGCACACACAAGTGCAAACCATGGAACCCCAAAACAAGCCATTGAAACTATTACTCTTTAACAAGTTTTCAAAGGGGTTTTCTACACCATTTAACCCTCATCATGTCATCTAAACCCATACCTAAAATAAGGCCTAGGACAGTTCCAAGAATCAAGCCAAAAGCTCAAATATTCACCTAGGAAATGATGACTTGACCAAATTGACTGCTTCTTCAAACTTTTTCTGCACCAAAACCAACCACTTCCACATGCCACCACCTCTGCCATCTAGCCTTAAGGAAGTGTTTCATAGTACTCAATTACATGCCTTGCCAATCACCTCCCATGGACAACAAACCAATTGATGAATTAGTGTTACACAAGATGCTCATTAGGCCGAAACCCATGCACATTCAACCTTCCTTCATTTTCTGCTCAAACTAAATCACATGGCAACCATTCATACTTCTTTACCCACCTAGAAAAGTCACTCAATAGTGGTTATTATGCCAATGAAACATATCACAAGGATGGGAGAAAGAGGGATAAAAAACTAGACAATCGGCTACCCATTTGATTTATCATACAAATCATTTGTTTTTGTTTGCCACTTCTGAAAGCATTCAACTCCCATTCACCTATAGCCATCACCTAGCCCTTATCCATGATGTAATCAAGTATTTTATGCAACTATTCAAATTGTGCAAGAGATAACTGTAACGCCCGTCCTTATGGTGGGACTTTTTACAAAATATTTTCAGAAAGGACGACGGGAATTACAGTCCTATTTAAAACTTTTCACTTGCATACCTAGGGTGATAGACTCCATGTTTATAAATTAAAATGTGCTTTGACGATAAAAGAGGTTTACAGTGGAAAACATAAATCTTGAAATAAAAAGGCCTCTCGTACGTTTAAAACTCGTGCCTAGACTTCCGTGCTCTTCCCCATGGGCCGTGTCCATCCTGATCATGCAGTTCATGTGGGGGGAGGGACATGCATAAAAACTAAAATAAGTCGAAGACTCGTAAGCATTACTTCATACAGTTAAAATATAACAATATAGGTTTTCATTCATGCATTCATCATTCGTACATACTATTACGTGCATGCATACCTGTCATACATGCGTTCGTTTGAAAACGTCACTGGACGGGGTTTTCTCTTTTAAGCACGGGCATCCTTTTCGTAAAACGTTTCTCCCGTTAGTGCCTTCATTTCTTCAAGAGTTTGTGCATGTTTACCTGCATATGTGCGTTCTTTTGAAAACTTCACTGGACGGGGCTTTTCCTTTCAAAACGCTTTCCTTTCTTTAAACGTGTCCCCCGTCAGTGCCTTCATTTCTTAAAGGTTCGTGCATTCATGCGTTCGTAGATACATGCATACATCCTTTCATAGGGGGCAGCACTGGGTGCACTTCCAGTACTACTTACCCGGCATTGCAATCTGCCCATTCATTGATACCCTTTTCATTCATTCATGTGGCCGTTACGTATCTTCATACATTTCATGCTTTCATTTCTTTCTTTCTTGCTTTTCATTTATTCGTTCATGTCAGCTCAAAAGAGCTGGAGCTTTCATTCATTTCATTATTTTATTTAACAGTCCTTTCTTTTCATGAGAAAATATATCTTTTTATGGATAAACATCATTTGGGGCGTAAGCCTGAAAATGGTGTTTTCCTTTTTCAGTTCATTTCAGTTCTATCCTTTCTTTAACAGTTCGTTCGTGAAAACGTCATTTAAGAACATACATAGGCTTAAACGTCAACTTTCATGGGGTTGGGGCTACATACCTCAAGGTCATGCTAGACCATATGAAGCCTGCGCACAAAAAACTCCAATCTCATAACTTTGCCACTTTCCACTCTTTTGGTTTTTTACTAAGCTGGGGCAAAGTGGTAAAAAAAGAGTTGCTCCAACTGGACCCTAGTCAGGACATACATATCCTAAGGTCATGGTAGAACATAAGAAGCCCGCAAGAAAAAAACTCAAACCTCTTAACTTTCCCACTTTGACGTCAATTGGTTTTCAATTCAGCCTGGGCAAAGTGGAAAAAGTAAGGGATGCTCTGATTCGCCACGGGTTGGAACATACATACACTAAGGTCAGGGTAGTACCATAGGAAGCAAGTGAGCAAAAAGCTCCTACCTCATAAGTTAGCTACTTTGATCACAATTCGTTTTCTAGTAAGTAAGGGCAAAGTGGAAAAAATAAGAGGTGCTCCGCATTGCCCACGGTTGGGGCATACATACCAAAAGGTCATGGTAGTATCATAGGAAGGCCACGCGCAAAAAACTCCAACCTTATTACTTTGCCACTTTGCCCTCAAATGGTTTTCTACTAAGCAAGCTTAAAGTGGTAAAAATACGAGGTGCACTGATTCGCCCTGGGTTGGGGCTTACATACCACAGGGTCATGGTACTACCATACGAAGCCTGCGAGCAAAAAACTCTAATCTCATAACTTTGCAACTTTGCCCTCAATTGGTTTTCTACAAAGTAAGGGCAAAATAAAATAAGAGGTGCTCTGATTGGCCCCGGGTTGGGGCATACATACCCTAAGGTCGTGGTAGTACCAAAGCAAGCCCGCGAAAAAAAAAACGCCAACCCCATAACTTTGCCACTTTAGCGTCAATTGGTTTTCTACTATGTAAGGACAAAGTGGTAAAATAAAAGGTGCTATGAATGGCTCCAGGTTGGCGCATGCATACCCTAAGGTCATGGCAGTACCATAGGAAGCCCGTGACCAAAAAGCTCCACCCTAATAACTTTGCCACTTTGCCCTCAAACGCTTTTCTAGTAAGATAGGGGAAAGTGGAAAAAATAAGAGGTGCTCCGAATTACCCAGGGTTGGGGCATACATACCACAAGGTCATGGTGGTATCAAAGGAAGACTGCGAGCGAAAAACTCCAACCATATAACTTTGCCACTTTGCCCTCAATTTGTTTTCTACTAAGCAAGCTTAAAGTCGTAAAAATTAGAGGTGCTCTACATTGCCCGGTGTTGGGGCATACATACCCTAAGGTCATGGATGTATGAAGGAAAAAAGAGGTACGAAAAACTGTCCGAGAGTGTCTTTTGTGTTCTACGAAGGAAAAGTGTAAAGGAGAGTTGCTTTTCGTGGGAAGTGGACTGGAGAGCCTCTTACACAAGTTATGGAAAGTGATAGGACTGAAAGGAAGCTTGAGTGTTGCCCTTTTCTTCTCATAAAAATCAGTCCAAGATCTTTTCTCAAGGTGGAGTGTAAGAGTGAAAAAGTGAGGTGGCCCTTTAGCTTTGTACTTCAAGAACCTTCTAGGCCCTTCTTGTAAAGATTTGGCCAGCCAAGTGGGGGTACAAAACTTAGCCATGAAGCAATCCTATGGTGACCTAATTCGTGGGCCTTAATGGGCCTAAACCGAATGGGCCTAAATTTTGGGGTTTAAAGAGGGTTTGGGTTGCTATCAAGCCCAAATCCAATATCACTTGGCCCAATCAATTTTTCAAGGTTAACAAGGTTGGATAATGATGTTCTAACACAAATTTGAAGCATTAATAGCATGTGGAAGTGATTTAATCAAGTGATTAAACACATTGCTAGAAATCGGATTAGAAAATGTTTAGAGGCCAACTTTAGGGTTTTGGGGAAACTATTTAGGGTTTCGATTTCAACAATGCTTTTGGGATTTCAATTGGACTTCCACCATTTAGGGTTTTACTAGGATGGAAACCCTCTTTGATCTGGCACAATTTGGTTGAGCAGATGAAACAAAGTTTTGCTTAAGTGGCATGATCTCACACCTCTATTCCTTCAAATCCAACAAACGTTCCTCATGGTGCTAAGTGTCTAATATTATTCACTAAGTGTGGCTAAGATCTTGCCAAGTGTCCAAATAAAACTTCTCTAATCTAATTTGGACATTCCACACTGTTATTTTGAAACACAGCAATTGGTGCGCTTACCGAGATTACTATTCACTCCGAAAAAGTGAATCATAAACTTGACACTAAAAATTCCTAAATATTCATATTAACCTACAGTGAAAATCTTTTACCGAAATTCAACCTCGAAGTGCCCTTAAAAATAATTTCACAATTTCCAACAGACGTTTCGTCCGGAATTATGAAAATAGGCAATTGCGCCATAAAATCCTAAATAATCCACTGAGTCTAATGGCGTAGACCATAATACATTCTGACACTTCTAACCACCTCAAATAAATAAAACTCATATTTCTAGCACCATAGTGAGTGATAACACTGACTATGTTGATAGACTAAAACCTATGCGATTGGTCGATTCGTAAAAACTTATGGAGTTTTTACGAGATTCCTAAAGTCAATAGAAATTTCACCAATGAATTTCTAGCGGGCTGTTACAGGGCATAACTTTGCCACTTTGACCTCAATTGGTTTTCTATTGAGCAAGGGCAAAGTGGTAAAAATAAGAGGTGCACCGATTCGCCCTAGGTTCGAACATACATACCACAAGGTCATGGTAGTACCATAGGATGGCCAGGAGCAAAAAACTCCAACATCATAACTTTGCCACTTTGCCCTCAATTGGTTTTCAACTAAGCAAGGGCAAAGTGGTAAAATAAAAGGTGCTATGATTGGCCCAAGGTTGGGGCATACATACCCTAAGCTCATGGTAGTACCATAGGAAGCCCGTGAGCAAAAAGCTCCACCCTCATAACTTTGCCACTTTGCCCTCAAATGCTTTTCAAGGAAGATAGGGAAAGTGATAAAAATTAGAGGTGCTCTGCATTGCCCGGTGTTGGGGCATACATACCACTAGGTCATAGCAAAAAATTCAAACCTCATAACTTTGCCAGTTTTACCTCAAATAGCTTTTTACTATGCAGGGGGAAAGTGGTAAAAATAAGAGCTGCTCCAATTGAACCCTAGTTGGGGAATAGATATCCTAAGGTCATGGTAGTACATTAAGAAGCCCACGAGAAAAAAACTCGAACCCCATATTTTTTGCCACTATGACCTCAATTTGTTTACCATTAAGCAAGGGCAATGCGGTAAAAGTAAGAGGTGCTCTGATTCACTCCAGGTTGGGGCATACATACCCTAAGGTCATGGTAGTATCATAGGAAGCCAGTGAGCAAAAAGCTCCAACCTCATAACTTAGACACATTGACCACAATTGGTTTTCTAGTAAGCAAGGGCAAAGTGGAAAACATAAGAGCTGCTCCGCATTGCCCGAGGTTGGGGCATACATATCAAAAGGTCATGGCAGTATCATAGGAAGGCTGCGAGCAAAAAACTCCAACCTCTTAACTTTGCAACTCTGCCCTCAATTGGTCTTCTAGTAAGTAAGCTTAAAGTGATAAAAATAAGAGGTGATCTAATTCGCCCCAGGTTGGGGCTTACATACCTCAAGGTCATGCTAGAACCATATGAAGCCTGCGAGCAAAAGGCTGCAATCTCATAACTTTGCCACTTTCCACTCTTTTGGTTTTTTACTAAGCAGGGGCAAAGTGGTAAAAAAAGAGGTGCTCCAAATGGACCCTAGTCAGGACATACATATCCTAAGGTCATGGTAGAACATTAAGAAGCCCGCAAGAAAAGAACTCGAACCTCATAACTTTCCCACTTTGACATCAATTGGTTTTCAATTCAGCATGGGCAAAATGGAAAAAGTAAGGGATGCTCTGATTCGCCAAGGGTTGGAACATACATACACTAAGGTTAGGGTAGTACCATAGGAAGCAAGTGAACAAAAAGCCCTTACCTCATAACTTTGCCAGTTATGAAAGTATCATAGGAAGCCCGTGAGCAAAATACGCCAACCTTTTAACTTTGCCAGTTTTACCTCAAATAGTTTTTTACTAAGTAGGGGCAAAGTGATAAAAATAAGAGCTGCTCCAAATGGACCCTTGTTGGGGAATACATATCCTAAGGTTAGATCATTAAGAAGGCCGCGAGAAAAAAAATCAAACCTCATAAATTTCCCACTTTGACGTCAATTGGTTTTCTATTCAACATGGGCAAAATGGTAAAAGTAAGGGATGCTCTAATTCACCAAGGGTTCGAACATACATACACTAAGGTCATGGTAGTACCATAGGAAGCAAGTGAGCAAAAAGCTCTTACCTCATAACTTAGCCACTTTGACTACAATTGGTTTTCTAGTAAGCAAGGGCAAACTGGAAAAAATAAGAGGTGCTCCGCATTGCCCGTGGTTGGGGCATACATATCAAAAGGTCATGGTAGTATCATAGGAAGGCCACGAGAGAAAAACTCTAACCTCTTAACTTTGCCACTTTGCCCTCAATTGGTTTTCAACTAAGCAAGGACAAAGTGGTAAAATAAAAGGTTCTATGATTGGCCCAAGGTTGGGGCATACATACCCTAAGTTCATGGTAGTACCATACGAAGCTCGTTAGCAAAAAGCTCCACTCTCATAACTTTGCCACTTTGCCCTCAAATGCTTTTCTAGTAAGATAGGTGAAAGTGAAAAAAATAAGAGGTGCTCCGAACTACCCGGAGTTGAGGCATACATACCACAAGGTCATAGTGGTATCAAAGGAAGACCGCGGGCAAAAAACTCCAACCGTATAACTTTGTCACTATGCCCTCAATTAGTTTTCTACTAAGCAAGCTTAAAGTGGTAAAAATTAGAGGTGCTCTGCATTGCCCGTTGTTGGGGCATACATACCACAAGGTCAGGGAAGTATCATAGGAAGCCCGCGAGCAAAATACGCCAACCTCATAACTTTTGCCAGTTTTACCTCAAATAGTTTTTTACAAAGTAAGGGCAAAGTGATAAAAATAAAAGCTGCTCCAAATGGACCCTAGTTGGGGAATACATATCCTAAGGTCATGGTAGATCATTAAGAAGCCCGCGAGAAAAAAACTCAAACCTCATAACTTTCCCACTTTGACGTCAATTGGTTTTCTATTCAGCATGGGCAAAATGGTAAAAGTAAGGGATGCTCTAATTCGCCAAGGGTTCGAACATACATACACTAAGGTCAGGGTAGTACCATAGGAAGCAAGTGAGCAAAAAGCTCTTACCTCATAACTTGGCCACTTTGACTACAATTGGTTTTCTAGTAAGCAAGGGCAAACTTGAAAAAATTAGAGGTGCTCCGCATTGCCCGTGGTTGGGGCATACATATCAAAAGGTCATGGTAGTATCATAGGAAGGCCGCGAGAGAAAAACTCCAACCTCTTAACTTTGCCACTTTGCCCTCAATTGGTTTTCTAGTAAGCAAGCTTAAAGTGGTAAAAATAAGAGGTGCTTTGATTCGCCCCGGGTTGGGGCTTACGTACCTCAAGGTCATGCTAGAACCATACGAAGCCTACGAGCAAAAAATTCCAATCTCATGACTTTGCCACTTTCCACTCTATTGGTTTTCTACAAAGCAAGGGCAAAGTAGTAAAAATAACAGGTGCTCCGATTGGCCCCGGGTTTGAGCATACATACCCTAAGGTCATGGTAGTACTATAGGAAGCCCACGAGCAAAAAACTCCACCCTCACAACTTAGCCACTTTAGCCTCAATTGGTTTTCTACTAAGCAGGAACAAAGTGGTAAAAATAAGAGGTGCTCCTATTAGCCCCTAGTTGGGGCATACATACCCAAAGGGCATGGTAGTACATTAAGATGCCAGAAAGAAAAAAACTTCAACCTCATAACTTTGCCACTTTGACCTCAATTGGTTTTCTATTAAACAATGGCAAATCGGTAAAATAAACGGTGCTCCGATTTGCCCCGGGTTGGGGCGTACATACCACATGGTCATGTTAGTACCATACGAAGCCCGCGAGCAAAAAACTTCAACCACATAACTTTGCCACTTTGCCCTCAATTGGTTTCCTATTAAGCAAGGGTAAAGTGGTAAAAATAAGAGGTGCTCCGATTCGCCCCGGGTTGGGGCATACATACCACAAGGTCATGTTAGTACCATTGGAAGGACACGAGCTAAGACCTCCAACCTCATAACTTTGCCACTTTGTCCTCAATTGGTTTTCTACTAAGCAAAGGCAAAGAGGTAAAATAAAGGTGGTCCGATTAGCCCCGGGTTGGGGTATACATACCCTAAGGTCATGGTAGTACCATAGGAAGCCAATGAGGAAAAAGCTCTGACCTCATAACTTAGCCACTTTCACCACAATTCGTTTTCTAGTAAGCATGGACAAAGTGGTAAAAATAAGAGGTACTCCGAATTGCCCGTGGTTGGGGCATACATACCAAAAGGTCATAGTAGTACCATAGGAACGTCGCAAGCGAAAAACTTCAACATCATAACTTTGCCACATTGCCCTCAATTGGTTTTCTTTTAAGCAAGGGCAAAGTGGTAAAAATAAGAGGTGCTCTGATTCACCCTGAGTTGGAACATACATTCCACAAGGTCATGGTAGTACCATATGAAGCCCGTGAGCAAAAAGCTCCACCCTTATAACTTTGCCACTTTGCTCTCAATTGATTTTCTAAAAAGCAAGAGCAAAGCGGAAAAAATAAGAGGTGCTCTGATTTGCACTGGGTTGGGGAAATAGGCAACAAGGTTATCGTACTACTATAGGAAGATCGCGAGCTAAAAACTCCAACATCATAACTTTGCCACTTCACCTTGAATTGGTTTTCTACTAACCAGGGGCAAAGTGGTAAAAAAAAGAGGTGCTCTGTTTGCCCCAAGTTAGGGTATACATACCACAAGGTCATGCTAGCATCCTAGGAAAACGCGACCGAAAAATCCAACCTCATAACTTTTGCACTTTGCCCTCAATTAGTTTTCTACTAAGCAAGCTTAAAGTGGTAAAAATTAGAGGTGCTCTGATTCGCCCCGGGTTGGGGCTTACATACCACAAGTCATGGTAGTATCATTGGAAGCCCACGAGCAAAAAACTCCAACCTCATCACTTTTCCACTTTGCCCTATATTGGTTTTCTAATAAGCAAGGGCAAAGTGGTAAAAATAAGAGGTTCTCCAATTTAACCCTAGTTGGGGAATACATATCCTAAGGTCATGGTAGTACATTAAGATGCCCGTGAGAAAGAAACTCGAACCTCATAAATTTGCCACCTTGACCTCAATTGGTTTTCTACAAAGTAAGGGCAAAGTGGTAAAAATAAGAGGTGCCCTGATTTGCCCCGGGTTGGAACATACATATCACAAGGTTAAGGTAGTACCATAGGAAGCCCGTGAGCAAAAAGCTCCACCCTCATAACTTTTCCACTTTGCCATCAATTGATTTTCTAGTAAGCCAGTGCAAAGTAGAAAAAATAAAAGGTGCTTTGATTCGCCCCGGGTTGGGGCATACATACCACAAGGTTATCGTAGTACCATAGGAAGACCGCGAGCGAAAAACTCCAACATCAAAACTTTGCCACTTAGCCCTCAATTGGTTTTCTACTAAGCTGGGGTAAAGTGGTAAAAATAAGAGGTACTTCGATTGCCCCTGGTTGGGGCATAAGTACATTAAGAAGCCCGTGAGAAAAAAACTCCAATGTCATAACGTTGCCACTTTGACCCCAATTAGTTTTTTATTAAGTAAGGGCAAAGTGATAAAAGTAAGAGGTGCTCAAATTCGACAGAAGTTAGGGCAAACATACCACAAGATCATGGTAGTACCATAGGAAGGCCACGAGCAAAAAACTCCAACCTCATAACTTTGCCACTTTGCCCTCAATTGGTTTTCTACTAAGCAAGGGCAATGTGGTAAAAATAAGAGATGCTCTGATTGCCCCTCGTTGGGGCATACATACCCAATGGTCATGATTGTACATTAAGAAGCCCACGAGAGAAAAAAAAAAAAAGCCAACCTCTTAACGTTGCTACTTTGACCTCAATTGGCTTTTAATTAAATGTCAAAATGGTAAAAATAAGAGGTGCTCTGATTAGCCCCGATTTGAGGCATATATACCCTAAGGTCATGGTATTAGCATAGGAAGCAATGAGCAAAAAGCTCAAACCTCATAATGTTGCCACTTTTACTCTCAATAGGTTTTCTAGTATGCAAGGGCAAAGTGGAAAAAATAAGAGGTGCTCCTCATTGCCCGGGGTTGGGGCATACATACCAAAAGGTCATGGCAGTATCATAGGAAGGCCGCGAACGAAAAACTCCAACCTCATATGTAACGCCCCGATCTTGCAAGGATTGAAGAGTTACTCCCTATAACTTAAAACTCACAATTCATCAATATATTTATAGACTCCAAAATATAACGTCATCAGAATACTACAAAGTCTCTTAATAAAATCTGGCACTTCTCAGAAATCTTCTATGAGTAATCCACTATGCTTAAATAATCATCTCACCGATGCTCCATAATCCTGATCCTTAGCTAGTCTATTCAAAAATCATCTGAAAAATAATTGGAGATAAGGGGTGAGTTATCAACAACTCAGTAAGCAGATGACATATACTAGTGTGTAAACATGAGCATTTTCACAAAGTTCAGAATGCAAAAACAAAACATTTCAGTATCAATATGCAAATCTCAAAAAAATACATATTATCAGAAAATCAGAGCGACTTTTCAAATATTTCATATTCAAAAACCAACTTTTCATATTCAAAGACTCCTTTGGCACAACATGACTGAACATCTTCATCTTAGCATATCATATCAGAGCATCATATCATAACAGAGACCATGTTTAACCCCCGTGGTAGGGTTGTGCATCCTGCAGAAAGCCAAGCAGAACATAAATCACCATGTTACCAAAGCGATTGCACTTAGAACAGAAAACCACTATTATATCCCGTGGCGGGCCAGAGGTCATTATTGTATCCCATGACAGGACCAGAGGTCACTATTGTATCCCGTGACAGGGCCAGAGGTCACTATTATATCCCATGACAGAGCCAGAGGTCACTATTATATCCCGTGACAGGGCCACATATCAAAGCAAAACAGAATCAGAATCACCATATTAGAGTCAGAACAAAATGAGAAAGTCCTGCCAAAGGTTTTTCAGATGCCACATCATATTAAAACAGAGTACCGAATAATCAGATCATTTCACATTTTCCAAAACAGATTCAGAACATCTTCACGTCACATGCGAAATTTATCAAATTTTCATATTTACTCATTTGTCCCAGTTCAATAACAGAATGCCAAAAATAAGCTCATGTCTACACCAGTCATGACAAAAAATACTTTCTTCTTAAACAGAATCTCATGAGTATTGCAGAACAAAAATCTGAGGTTGTTTTCAGATTTCTTTTCATAACAAAACATGCACATTTTTCCAAAAAGACCTCAGTTCATTTTATTTTAATGCAAAGTCTAGCATAGGAACCCCGCTTACCTGGACTTCTTAGCTTTTTCAGAATTTTCCTCAAAGATGTCGAACAATAATTAAGCGTCACCTATAAAAAATCACGTAATTCCCGTAAATTTCCAATCAATCATGTATTTTGATATTTAAACCTAAATTGCTAAAGGAACCTATTTTAAGTCCTCAAAACCTAAAATTCTAATAACCTCGAATTATAAAACATCGCTTTCTAAAATCATCAATATTGATTTAATAACCTTGACTAAAACATTTAAAAGTTGACCTATTTATTATTGAAAACAAACTATAAAGTTTAATACTAGATAATATAATTATCCTAAAATATTTTAAAATAAACCATAACTATTTTTGAATAGACTAAATCATATCTAAAGTGTAAAAATAACATTACACCAATATTATTTACTCTTAAAATAAATATTTACTTAATAACATGTTAAAATACTTAAATGATTTTCTTCAATTATAATAAAAAAAATTATTAACACATGATACAAATTTTAAAACACTTGGCATAAGTTGCAGTTCAAAGGGTAAAAGAGTAATTAAATAAAATTAGCTTAGAAGCATGAAATACACTTATATAAAAACTAACTTCTTTGAATAACACAGCAGCTATGTACGCGATGGAGGGCACGCAGGCAGTGAACTGGGCGGTTGCTTACGGAGGTGGGGGCGTCGGCAGCACATTGGTTAGAGAGAGAGAGAGACCATCTAGAGAGAGAGAGAGAGGAACCTTACGTAGAAAACAGAGAGAGACGGAGAGAGAGCTCGGCGCGAGAGAGAGAGAGAGAGAAGCTCACCGTGAGCCTGAGGTGGCGCACGGCAGACAAAAAAAAGGCTAGGCAGAGGTCGACAGTGGTGAGCTCGATAGCTGGGCAGTGATGATGCTTGAGGCTGAGGCAACCGGCGTGGCGGAGTTGCAGTATGTCAAATGCTCTGTTTCGGGTATTAAAAACAGGGGTCGTTCGGTGGTAGTGAAACAACGTCTTCCGTCGTGCAGTGGGCATGCAGTGTGGGTTGCGGCGTGGAAGAGCTTCGGTGGTGGTTGTGAGGTTTGGGCAGGGTGCCTCCGTGCGGTGGACCTATGCGTAATTGGCTTTCATGGAGTGGCTCTCGATGGAAGGGTCTCTTGCCGTGATTTTAGTGCTCATGGTCGAGTTTGACCTGTGCTAGCCGTGGGTGGTGCACTGCAGAAGTGCACGGTGCGGGGTGAAGGTCAGTGTAGTTGTTGACGGCAGGGAGGAGTGCAACTCTGCATGGGTTGCTGCGGCTGAGGCCGAGAAGGAGGTGATGGCGCACAGTGAGGCGTTGAGCCTTGGTGAAGGACGTTAATGGTGGAGGGTAAGGGCGTCGGTTTTACGTGCGTGGAGGTTGGCATCGAACTAGGAGGGTCCGGGTGGTTCTGGAGGCTGGTTACAGCGATGAAACAGGGCAGCTTTCGGAGGTCTAGGATGAAAGTGTATATTTATATGGGTGTTAAGAAAAAACCCTAGAGAAAGAAAAGAAATAGACGTACATAGGGTAGTGTCGTGCGTGGGAAAAAAAAAAAAAAAAAACCATAGTCCAACTATACCAATTTTGGGTCTGGGTGTTACATCATAACTTTCCCACTTTGCCTTCAATTGGTTTTCTACTAAGCAAGCTTAGAGTGGTAAAAATAAGAGGTGCTCCAATTGGCCCTTGGTTGGGGCATACATACTCAAAGGTCATGGTAGTAAATTAAGAAGCCTGCGAGAAAAAAACTCCAACCTCATAACATTGCCACAGGTTGGAGCAAACATACCCTAAGGTCACGGTTGTACCATAGGAAGCTAGCGAGCAAAAAACACCAACGTCATAACTTTGCCACTTTAGCCTCAATAGGTTGTCTACGGAATAGGGCAAAGTGATAAAAATAAGAGATGCTCCGATTGGCCCCTAGTTGGGGCATACATTCCCAATGGTCATGGTAGTACATTAAGAGGCTCGCGAGAAAAAAACTCCAACCTCATTACTTTGCCACTTTGCCCTCAATTGGTTTTTTACTAAGCAAGGGCAAAGGGGAAAAAATAAGAGGTATTGGCCCGGGGTTGGGGAAAGCATGCCACAAGGTCATGGTTGTATCATAGGAAGCCCGCGAGCAAAAACTCCAATGTCATAACTTTGCGACTTTGCCCTCAATTGATTTTTTGTTAAGCAAAGGTAATGTGGTAAAAATAAAAGGTACTTCGATTGTCCCTTGGTTGGGGCATACATGCCTTAAGGTCATGGTAGTAACATAGGAAGGCCGCGAGCAAAAAACTCCAACCCATAACTTTACCATTTTGCCCTCTATTGGTTTTCTACTGGGCAAAGGCAAACTAGTAAAAATAAGAGGTGCTCCGATTCGCTCCGGATTGGGGATACATACAACAAGGTCATGCTTGTACCATAGGAAGCTCGCGAGCAAAACACGCCAACCTCATAACTTTGTCACTTTGCCCTCAATTGGTTTTCAAGTAAGCAAGCTCAAAGTGGTAAAAATAAGAGCTGTTCCGATTCGTCCCGGGTTGAGGCTTATGTACCAGAAGGTCATGGTATTACCATAGGAATCCCACAAGCAAAAAACTCCAACCTTATAACTTTGCCACTTTGCCCTCAATTTGTTTTCTTGTAAGTAAGGGCAAAGTGGTAAAATAAGAGGTGCTTCCAATTTCCTGGGGTTGGGGCATACGTACAACAAGGTTATGGTAGTATCTTAGGAAGCCCAAGAGAAAAAAACTTCAACCTCATAACTTTGCCACTTTGCCCTCAATCGATTTTCTATTAAGCAAGCTCAAAATGGTAAAAATAAGAGGTGCTCCAATTTGCCCCGTGCAGGGCATACATACGACAAGGTCATGGTAGTTCCATAGGAAGGCTGCAACCAAAAAACTCTGACCTCATAACTTTGTCACTTTATCCTCAATTGGTTTTCTACTAAGCAAGCTCAAAGTGGAATAAATAAGTAGTGCTCCGATTCGCCTCAGATTCGGGCTTACATACCACAAGGTCATGGTAGTACCATAGGAAGCCCACGAGCAAAAAACTCCAACCTTATAACTTTTCCACTTTGCCCTCAATTGGTTTTTTACTAAGAAAGGGCAAAGTAGTAAACATAAAAGGTGCTTCGAATTGCCTGGAGTTGGGGCATACATACCACAAGGTCATGTTAGTAGCATAGGAAGCCCGCGAGCGAAAAACTCCAACCTCATAACTTTGCCACTTTGTCACAAAATAAGAGGTGCTCCAATTGGCCCCGGGTTTGGGCATACATACCTTAAGGTCATGGTAGTACCATAGGAAGTCCGTAAGGAAAAAACTCCAACCTCTTGTTCATTACATTTCTTAATGTTTAACTTTATACATTAGTATAATATGGAAGGAGAATGATGGATACCAAATTTCATACGAGGAATGTGATATTATTTTTGTTTGTTTCTTATAAATTACAATATATAGGCTTAAAATGTCGTCAAATAGGTTAGTGTCAAATCATCTGCATTTTATACACTCCGTCCCCTATTAAGAAACGGTGTCCCGTCTAACAAACAAAGTATATAAAGTAAAAATATAAGGAAAATGCTTAGGTCACAGAGAGGTGATCCCAGATTTCATAGCGATTCAGGTTTTTTTTTTTTTTTAAATTGTAGTGTTTTCTAATGAGTTTGTGATTTATTTATTTTTAAATATTTAAATCGATTTAAAAAATACTTGAAAAGAAAAACACACCATAAAGAAGTACAAAATGCACTTATCGGTAGAGTTTTTGGGACCACCTCTTGGTGGCCCTAGCAGTACCCAAAATATAAATATGTTGCCAACACTCAACGGTTTGGCTGGAAGGCCTGAGGGAGAGGCACTTGAAGCAAGTAGGCAGGCCCTGTCCATTCCTCTACGAGCGGCAGCAAAAGCAATGCCAAATATAACAAATGCCCTTTTCATATAATCCAAAGTAATTCCATGTCGGCAATTCAAACAGGCTATCTAATTGATGTAGCTAGATTAATCAAGCCAGAAAATTAAACTACCTTGTATGATAGACCGATTTATTCCTTGAAGAAAATATAGGTAAAAATCCGGGTAATTTGTACAAATATGTGGATTCTTTTATACCTAAACAGAGTTGGGATTGGTGTACGTACAGCAGCAGATGGAGAAACTGGTATGTATAAAGGGTGATTATGGCTGTCAGTTTAGATGAAATAATTTATTTAGTCAAGCAGTGTGCGTTATTGTGGCAGTTTTATTCAGCATCTCAAGTATGCCATTTGCCTTCCTCTTGGCCCAGGACGTCCCGCTTTGTGCAAGCCTACTGAGTGTACCATTGGCACTTTCTTCTTCTCTAATTTCCACCAATTTAGTCCTATCAATAATACAGATTGCATAGAGAATGGCAGCACTATTCTCCTTGCTGCGTTCGCAAATGTCCTCCCTAATGAAACTTAGCAAAAAAGGCACGGCACCAAGCTCAGACATTTCCTCAAACTGCCTTCCGATGGCCTGAAAGCATTGCAAGTATGATCAACAACTCATCAACTAATATGCAGTCCATGATCTTTTTCAAAATCACTTTGACTGCACCTCCGTGGACAGCCCTCCGTTTATTCTCGTGGACGATACATAGGTTGAATATTGCTGAAGCAACATCCTTCATGGCTAATGGATGCCCCTCATCTAAAAGATCGATTAGAGGTCCGAGAGCACAAGATTCTCCAATAATGAGCTTGTTTGAGTCAAGGGCTGATAATGTGAAGAGAGCTGCAGCAGCATTGCTTTTTGTTTGAATGGTTCCATATATTAAGGATTCAATTAGCAGGGGTATGACCACCGGATTCTCTGCCACTAGTCTCTTATTATTATCATGAATTGAGACATTTAGAACCGTTGTGATCAAATCCTCTTGGAGATCAGGATGAGTATCAACCCTGCCTGCTGATAGTGGATTGAGCAACTGAGGAATGGCATCAGTGAATTCACCAAAAAGGGCCCGGAATGATGGCATTTTCTTCGTTAGATGCCGAAGCTCTTTCGCAGCTTCTTTCTGCTCATTAAGGGGTTGGGACAACTTTTTGAGCAGCAAACTTAGATACCCTCGGTCTGCAGCAGTTACTAGCTCATCATCAATATCCTGTACAGCCTTTGGAAGCTCAATTCCGTTCTCCCTGCACCAGTGGGAAATCATTTCTCTGACCAATTTATTAGAAGTAAGAACCATATGAGGTAGAACTTCTTGGGTTTGAGGGCATATCCTGTGGCCTTCATTCAACCACCTCTGGATGAATATACGGTCGTAAGTCTGCATATCATCAGGGGTAAAACTTCACTAAAATGAGTTATACTGTGACTCTGCAGATGAGTGAGAGAAGAACATAGGAAACATCAAAACAAAAAGAAAACAAAAGGACATGAAAATGAAGATTGTACAGATATGATATTAAGCTTGTTGCTGAATTAATTGGTACTTGGTTGGCAATAAATCCATTAATATTATCAATGAGTGAGAACATATTCATAATTTCTTTCAGAAATAGTTTGCTGTCAAGACCTAGACCATCTTTTGCGCCATGTAAATTCCAAGATCTCTTCTTGTCCAAGTATTTTAAAACCAAAAAAGAGTGGAAAATTCCATTCTTGGATGACACTTGAAGCAAGAAACTGAGATGAAAGCATCAAATAAATATAGAAAATGCCAAATCATCAATTGTAACAAAAGTTCAGACTGATAGGACGAAAGAATTCATACTGCAACGAAAAATGTTGGGTGGAAGTTTTTGTACAGAAATTGGTAGTAGATATTTTGGATATCTTGATGACTAGATATGTATGTGTGAGGTAATTTAACTTCAAAACTGGAATCACTTTCTGCTTTTCATGCAAAGACAATGGAGGAAATCATTAAAAGCAATATTTGATTATGTATTCTACAGGAAATCTATTGATTCTGTGTCGTGGGGAATTGGGCGCATCATATCATCGAGTTTGGAACACAATCTAGATTGAACAGAAGCGAACTTGAAGAAAAAAAAAGCCGACAATACATTTCTTGATACTAGAATCCCAAATATAAGTAAAAAAATAACCAAGTGAGAGGCTGAACCAAAAGTCGCACGTCCAAAATGCCTGAAATCCAATACCAAAAGAGAAAAAAAAAAACAAAAAAAAGGAAAAAGAACATTCAATTAAAGTCCCTTATAAGAAATGGTCTCAAAACGTAAAATCCTTGCATGCGTTTTCACACTGAGCGGACAAACTAAAAACCAGCAAGAAAAGTTAAATTTTTAAGAAAAAGAAGAAGGAAAAAGAGAGGATTTAAAAAGCATGCAAAGAACCTCTCCAGTGGCCAAGACAACGGGGTCTGTAATGAGCTTTCTCGAAATGGGGCATCTGAATTCTTCAGGAACAGCCGAAAGATTCTCCAATTTCAAACAAAGGGACTTGTTGAAATTCAAGTCCCTTAAAGAACGCAAGGTTCTGATGGCCTCGTCGGTCGTCTCTACCTTATAGTCATCTTCATCCAAAATCGTCTTCACCAGTGTCCGCAACTCATTCTTCAGCACCGTGGCCTTGGCTGATACAACACCATCAGTCTCCGAGACCCCAGTTTTAGGCATATTTAGAGCAAGAATAAGAAAGAAAAACTCGTGGAACGAGAAGAATGAGAGCTATAGAGTTGGTAACGGAGGACGTAGAGAATTATGGGCTTCTACTTCATTTCCTTTCTTTCTTCAATTCTCTCTGTCCGAATCTCCCCTCTCTCTCTCTCTCTCTCTCTCTCTCTATTAGAGAAATGACATTTGCAGTTGTAGTACGCAAATGTCGTGCAACTTTTTTTTAAAAAAATAAATACAAGATTTACATAAAAAAATTAATTTTTTAATAATAGACCTTATTTTTTTTCAAAACAATTAAGTGGCGCTTACTCATTTTACGACTGTATATAGCATTAAGAGAGATATATAAAAGCAACAATCGGCATAGGAATAGTGTTTTTTAATTTACTATTTTTTTTACATTTTTGTCCCTCATGCGGTGCCACCTCTTTCACGGATTTCTCTGAAGAGTCAGGCTACTTTGCCGCCTAGAGTAGCCCACTCAATTGACTGCAAGACCAAATGTGTGTTTTTATTTTTTTCTCATTTTTCTTTTCATATTTTTTTAACATATTTAAATTTTTTTTTTAAAAATACACCAATACACAAAATCATTTTCCTAATCATTAAGTAAAAAAAAAATTAAATACACAAGCAGTCAAAATGAGAGGGCAAATTAGCATTTTCCTTCTATGAAAGTTCTCTCTCTCTTTCTCCTGTCGATATATTTTCTCACTGCCATTGTGATCTCTCTCTCTCTCTCTATCCTGTCGATGCTTCTTTCACAAATTTTTCTGGAAGTTCTCTCTCTCTCTTTCTCCTATAAAAATATTTTCTCACCGTCACTATGATTTGTCTCTCTCTCTTTCTCCCCCAAAAAATTTTTTCAAGCCATATTGATTTGTAAACTCATTTCTCTACTTTCTCTTTCTCTCTCTCTCTCTTTTTCCTTCCGAAAATTCGCCTATTGATTACTCATTTTATGTAATTTTGCATATTGAGATTCACCTTCTAGACTAGGTCTTCTATCTTACTCATGTATTGTTGACATGGAAGTTTTTTCAGAAATCTTCATCCCACTTGTTTGGGGATTCATTTGATAAGTTATGGAATAGGGCAACAACATAATTTAAAAGCTTTGGGCACTTGAAAGCTTTCAACTTGTTTAATTCATTTAAAGGATTTATTTTATTATTTTAGAATAATTGAGTTTATTATGGGAAGGACTTAAGGGGGGCCTATGCAAGGGCATGTAGCGAGTACTGTAGCCGCACTGTAGATGTGGCACTATTCACACAAGGGGCATTTTTGGAAGATAGAGATTTATTTTTGCTAGAGTTTTAATTAGGTCTTGCTTTAAATATTCATTGTAGCCTCAAATTAAGAAATTTATGAAATTTGATGAATTTATTCATTGTGAATTGAGTTTATTTCCTCTTGTTCTTGATTGAACTTTTGAACTTATCAAAGGTAAATCACAACATTTGTGGCATTCCTCCTTGTAATATGGGTTCTTGAGACAGGTTCTTCAACGGGTCTAGATTTTAATATAATCTAGGTTCTCGAAACGAGTTCTCATCCGGTCTAGATTCTCCATCCATTGACTTGATTTTGGTTTTCTTGGGTGAGTTTTCAAATTGATTGTGGGTTCAAGGGATTTCATTCCCACGAGTTCATATCATTTGGTATTCAAGGCAAGATTTCCAATCAGATCTGATTCTATCTTTTAATTCTTACATCTTTAATTTTGATTCTAGGGTTTTATTGTTCTAGAGTTGAAAAAACAAACAGAGAAACAAAAAGTAGGCTGCTGAAATTATTTTGGTTTTTGGTTTGACTGAAATTTGCATCACCTAGGATTTCAAAATTCTAGGGTTTATTGCATCTCTAAGTTTGTCAATTGCTTGGAGTGCCGTTCCATTGATTCTCTTCTATTTCATTGTCAATTATTGTGTGCTTGAATTCAATTGCTTGATTTTTACAATTGAGTATTGTTGTTTGTGATTGAATTAGAGAAAAGAAAAGAAAAGAAACGAAAAGAAAAGAAATGAAAAGAAAAGAAAAGAAAGGAAATGAAAATAAATAAAAAAAATTCGAAAAAAAGAAGAAGAAGATAAGAAAATGTAGCATATTCAAATGTTGCTACATAGTTACAACAAAGAGAAAGAAACACATTTATTGATTGAGGTTTATTATCAAATGGGTAAATACATCTTTCTAGTTGATATCTTGTTTTATAATTACTTTTTCCCTAATATAAATTCGTTAAGTCTCGTGTCATTTTATTCCTTCATTGTTTATTGTTTTTGTTTCTTGAACCTATTGCTGGTTGGAATAATACAATGTTGTATTGTCTTGATTTAGTTCAACTAGTTCTTAAAGAACTTGAGCGGGAAAACTATTGAGGTAAAAGGCAAGAGAGTGTGAGACTTTTATTGAGAAAAAACCAATTAAGAGTGAAACACGAGTGAAGTGCCATTATTCGAGTGTAAACACGTAAGGGAGTGTGTGAGATTTTTCACTAACATTATTTTTGTGCAACACATTACAATGTCTCATAGGACTGACTCATCACCAAAATGGATGACAGATAACTCATCATTTGTGTTGCAAGCCATGCAACAACAATTTGACAGGTTGAACTTGGTGTTGGATGAAGTGAGGGATAAGATAGATCATCAAGAAGCGGTAATTGGAAATCCACAGGGCAGGAGAGATAAGAGGCGACGTGAGTCTAGTGTTGGAAATGGGTATGAAAATGAAGAGTATGGTAATTCTCTTATTGCCAGGCTTGCACTCAATATACAAATTAAGATGGATGATACAGAGCAGCAGAGTGAGAACATTTTTCATACTAGATGCCACATTAACAATAAGGTATATAGTATGATCATTGATTTTGAGGAGTTGTATTAACTTGGCTAGCACTACTTTAGTGGAGAAATTGAATTTACCTAGCTTTAAGCACCCTAGACCATACAAGTTACAGTGGTTAAGTGATATTAGGGAGGTTAGAGTAAATAAACAAGTGCTAGTTTCTTTTTCAATTGGGAAACACCTGGATATGGTGCTTTGTGATGTCATGCCTATGCATGCTGGCCATATTTTTTTGGGGAAGCCATAGCAGTCTTATAGAAAGGTGATCCATGATGGGTTAAGGAACATGTATAGTTTTGAAAATGATGGAAAAACAATCAAACTTACTCATTTAACTCCAACACAAGTCCATGGGGACCAACTGAAACTAAAAAGTGAGGATGAGAATGAGAAAAGAATAAATAGTGAGCCTGAAAAGCAGAGATAGAAAAAAGATGAGGGTGAGGCAGAAACCACAAGAAAAAGAGATAACGAGTTGAAAAACAATTGTGAGGCCGAGAGTTCAAAAAAAGAGGAGAGTGAAAGGAAAAAAAAAAGAGTGAGAGTGAGAGAAAAAAAGAGAATGAGGCCGAAACATCAAGAAAAATGGAGAGTGAAAAAGAAAATAGAGAGGTGGCTAAGAGTTAAGAAAAAAAAGTTGAGCCACGAGAGGAAAAGGAAAGAGAGATTGCAGAGAGAAACAAAAAAACAAAAGTGAGTTTTTATGCTAAGGCAAGCTTTTATACTAACGAATTTAACAACTCTTTGCCTAGTGTTGTTATTTCTTTGTTGCAGGGATATGATATCAAGATTCCTAGCGGTGCCACATATTAGAAAGATATGATTTTGTGCTAGGTGTGACAATCCCTACCCAACCTTTCTTTGAAGACCATGAGTCCTTGACGCACTTGAAGGGATAAGGTAAGTTGAATAGAATGCATGCCAAGTGGGTGCAATTTATTGAGATCTTTCCTCATGTAATCAAGTACACACAAGGTAAGGAGAATTTTGTGGTTGATGCTTTAGCAAGAAGGTATGTCCTTATCATTCTTTTAGATGCAAAGTTATTGAGACTTAAATATGATAAGAAATTGTATGTTAATGATGATGGATTGGCTAGTGTGTATGGAGTACATGAGAATGCATCATTTGGTCAGTTCTGTAGACTTTGTGAGCCTACTAGTTTGGAAATATGTATTATGTATTGTGCATCATTTGCATATTTGGTCAGTTCAACAAGAAACCATAGATCATGTATTGTGTAATGGTGAATTAGCTGCTAAAGTTTGGAAATATCTTGCTGATGTGGTGGGTGTTAGATTGACTCATTTCAATTCATGGCATGGTCCTATGAATTTGTGGTGGTTAAGGGGGTTGGCGTCTACCCAAGTGGCTCTTTACAAAGGAATTATGCCTATAGTGATTAATCGGTGTGTAGCGAGAATGGAGGATGTGAAGGCAGACTGCTATGATGTTATTCTTGTGATTAAAGTTTCTCTTGTAGATATTTTTTCCAAACAACAGAAATTTAGGAAGAGGCATGTTAATGATGAAAATATTCTAAAGGAGTTAAACTGTCCAGTGGTTCCATTGATCAACAAAATTCCTAAAATGGTGTCTTGAAAAAAAACTGATTACAGGTGTTTTTAAACTTAATGTGGATGGTTGTTCCATGGGAAATCCTGGTGCAGCAGGGGGGGTGGAGTAATTCGGGATGCAGAGGGTAAGGCCATGGCGGGTTTTACAAGGTACTATGGAGTTGCTACAAACACTTTAGCAGAATGATTGCTTTACTTGATAGTTTACGCTTAGCTAAACATCTTGGGCTCACTAATATTTTGATCGAATCTAATTCGAAAGTTGTAGCTCAATGGATTCGAAAGGGGGCTTGTAATTTCTGGTATATGTGGAATTTTTGGGAAGAAATACAAAGTTTGTTAAGGGTGGTAAGAGGTTCTATTAGTCATATTTTTAGGGAAGCTAACATGGTGGAGGATTTTTTAGCCAAGGAGGGTGCGAAGAATGTTGATCAAAGTATCATGGGGGCTGATTTTGGATCTGGTAAAATTCAAGGCCTTTTACTTACGGATCGGTGGGAATTGCCTTATTTATGTTCATAACTCATTGTATTTTTTCATTGGGTTATTGGTTGGAACAAGGGATAGTTTTATTTGGTTATTTATGGGTTTATTGGGATTGGGCAGCTTTGGGTAAGTACTGGGAAGTGTTTTTTTTTTTTTTTTTTGTACAGTTTGGTTTAATGAGGGAGTTATGGCACCTAAGTTGATAGAATAGGATTGATTATTTTGTACGCTTCTCAGGTGTTTTGATTTGTTTATTACGGTATTCCTCCGCCATAAGTGAGGGTTTTTTAATTATGTGGGTCGGGGTCACTCTTGAACATGTGACCATCGTCCATTCTTAAAAAAAAAAAAAGTGAGCCTACTAGTTTTATGCGTGAGTTGCTTGTGCATGGATTTGGTTTGATGAATCATTTTGGTGTAAAGAAGATTTTAGATGTGTTACACGAATGTTTGTGGGAGTATCATTTGTCATTCATTCACGTGTTGCATGAATGTTTGTGGAAATATCATTTGTCATTCATTAACGTGTTGCATGAACGTTTGTGGGAGGTTCAGACTCTCTCCTTCAAGAATTAGATGGATTTCAATTCTTAGTGGTGCATAAATTTAGAGAAGGTAACAAAGCAGCGGATTTTTTGGCAAGGAAAGGTGAGGAGGGCCTCAATAGGATTTTTTTACCTGGTGAGTGCATACCGAGGCTATTGAGGGGCATTATTAGGTTAGATGCTTTGGGATGTCCTTCCGTATGGAAGTAATGGTTTCAAAGTTATCTTTAGTTTTTCATGATTGTTGGGGGTTGGGTTTGTTGATTTTTTGGTTTTGGATATATTTTTGTTTGTTCCACGGTATTCCTCCGCCATAAGTGAGGTTTTCTTCAATAAAATTGGGACGGGGCAGCGTGTTGAGTGGCTTCCGGCTCTTTAAAAAAAATTCAATTGCCATACATTGACTTGTTGCATGAACGTTTGTAGGAGTATCATTTGCGTTTCATTGAGTTTGCATATAATTGGAGTGGTCATTTTGGTATAAGGAAGACTTTAGATGTGTTTCATGAACATTCGTGGGAGTATTGTTTGCCATTCAATGAGTTTACATATAATTGGAGTGTTCATGCTACAACTCAATTTTCACCTTTTGGAATTGTTTATAGACTTAGTCTATTTACTCCTTTAGATTTAATGCCTTTACTAGTTGATGACATGAGTAGCTTGGATGGACTTTTATAAATTCTTAAACAAATTAATGATAATGTATATCAAGTGGATCTTCCAGGTATGTATCATATTTCTTCTATTTTCAATGTTACTAACATTTTTCCCTTTGATCTAGGTGGAGATTTGAGGTCGAATCCTTTTGAGGGGAGGGGGAATGATGGGCACCAACATGGACCTAGTCTTAAAAATCATTTGCAAGTTCCAGATGGGCGAATTACAAGGATCAAGAGCCAAGAAGATCAAGGAGGCAATGCTAGACTTGATGCAATCCACTTGAGACGAGTTTAGCAAAAGCCCAACATTCAAGATGGACTTGAAAGATGAAAATCCAGTTTTGATTCATTTGATAAGCTATGGAAGAGGGCAACAACATGACTTAAAGGCTTTGAGCACTTGAAAGCTTTCAACTTGTTTAATTCATTTAAATAACTTATTTTATTAGTTTAGAATAATTGGGTTTACTATGGGAAAGACTTAAGGGGGGCCTATGCAAGGGCATGTTGGGAAAGTTAACATTTTATTGAACTAAGGTTAGGGTTTTACTGTAGCAAGTACTGTAGCCATACAGTAGATGCAACACTATTCACACAAGGGGCACTTTATTGAACTAGGATTAGGGTTTTACTGTAGCTGCACTGCAGATGCAGCACTATTCACTCGAGGGGCATTTTTGGAATACAGAGATTTATTTTGGCTAGGATTTTAATTAGGTTTTGCTTTAACTACTATATGTAGTCTCAATTTAAGAAGTTTATGAAATTTGATGAATTTATTCATGTGAGTTGAGTTTATCTCCTCTTGTTCTTGATTTAACTTTTGAACTTATCAAAAGTAAATCACAACCTTTGTGGCTTTCCTCCTTGTAATCTGGGTTCTTGAGACGGGTTCTTCAACAGGTCTAGATTTTAATATAATCTAGGTTTTTGAAACGATTTTTCATCAGGTCTAGATTCTCCATCCATTGACTTGATTTTGGCTTTTTTAGGTGAGTTTTGAAATTGATTGTGGGTTCAAGGGATTCCATTCCCACAGGTTCATATTAGGTTTTCATCCAGTAAACATTTTGCCATCATTTTTTAAAACATAACTTCATCATAAACTTTCATCATTATTAGCAATTCATAATTAACATCATAACGTGTGGTAACGTCACAGTTCTCCATGTGCACTGTGGTACCTGTCGGTGACCGTAGTACAACTCACATTGAAACTACGTTATCTATAGACTCATTTTCAATGCATTGGTAATATAATAGAACATCATAAAATTCATAACGTCTACACCCACCAGCATTAGGTGTCATAACATGTTGACTTCGCTCTGGCATTATTCAAAAGATCTCATTCGAAGCATGTTGATTGTTATTTGTCAACCTAGGGGTTAACTCCATTTTTAAACACTCTAGAGTGGATAGAGGAGTTTCACTAGGATAATTCATCATCCTAGATTTTGGAATCGTGACAAAAATTATTTTCATTCTATGCTTGAAAAATGTTTTTCATGACATGTGCATATTTGGCAAGTTTTCATGCAAAAATGACATTTATAGATGCAATAGGCAAAAATGGTGAAAACTATCACTTGTCATGTAAGTATGCACTCAATGTATCATATAAAATGATATTTTATGCTCAAAATGACAATTAAAATATGAATGAAGCATTTATCAATAATTCGTAAATAACTTATCAAGATGTAAGTTAGAGGCCAACTTACAAACTTCCTAAGAAATTTGAAAAATTGTCATAACAGCTGAAAACAAGTGTGTGCTAAGTTAGGATTAATACTTCTATGGTTATGGTTCAAAATCAAAGGCTTCAAAATGGGTATTTACAAAAATACCCCTAAACTATCAAAAATTGTCATTAAGGCCCTAAATGTTTACTAATTACAAACGAACTCCAAATTTAACCAAAATTCATGAATTTTATATTTTTGGCATTCTAAAACCATATATGCCCTTGGATTTTAAAAAATCAAAGTGGAACTTTCTCAAGTAGTCCCAACCCGTGGCATGCACTCTAGTTGATGTCTAAATGTGTTTTCAACTATTGATCCCTATGAATGCATGCATATGAGATTTTACTTAATCACAAATGGTCACTAACATCTTTAATTACATAATGAAGGATAATTATTGGATAATCAAGTTCATCCCAACACTTAATTATGGCTAAGATATCCTTAATCTCCAATTTATTCAAAATCGATTCATACTTGATGATCAAAATAAGATAGATTTAAAACCTATCATGACATGCTTTTAATCACAAATCAAACATTCCATAATCATTATATGACTAATAAATTATACCAAATCATGCTCAAGACTTTTCATAGCTAAATTCCCAATTAAATTATTTAATCATTCAAACCATCTCTTAATTAACCCGGTTTTGAACTAAGCATGATAACCTTCTCAAAACTCAACCAAATTTCGTACCAATACTTGGAAACAAAGCTTGACATGCTAACTAAGATTAAAAAAAAAAAAAAATACAAATTTCGTGGCCTTCCAAGCACTCAAGACAGCCTTGCACAAGAACACTCAAGAACTCACCAAGAACTCACTCGGTTTCACTCTTTTGATCTTTAAGAGGGAGAAGTGCTCTCAAGGCTCAAGATGAAGCCTGAAGCTTAGGTGTGGAGGAAATGAAGAGGTGAGGGAGGTATTTATAGGGTTCAAGAGTGGTGGAGACGGTTGCTTGAATGCAAGGGAGTTGGGTGAAGTGGGCAGTGCACCAGTCTGGAAATTTTCCAGATTGCTTCCATGGGCTTATGTCACCTTATGCAGGGGGAATAGTGACCTGGAACCACTGATTGAGCTGAATTATTACATATTTTATACATTTAGAACCAATATATTCTATTTATTTCATTACATTATTATTGGTTTTAAATGAAAAAATGGTTAAGATGAATAAATCCGAGTTGTGATTTAAATTAGTTAATAGTATGATTTGTGCTTAATTTTATAACTTGTGATTTAATTGGACAATGTTCATTCACATGCACAACATATTTTTAATATTCTATTATTCTTATTTTATTTTATTTCAAATTTCAAATTCGAATGACTTTCAAGTGGGCAAGACGTTGGAGCAACCTAAGAACTTTCAATGAGTGTAGGACTCTTCAAATAAGGATAATGATGGGTTTAAAAGTAATACGGATCAGAGTCCAAAATGCGTTAGGAGACAGAATGGATACACTTTAATATTTTAATCATAACTTTCTGCTCAAATATCGGATTGATACAATTCTTGATGCATTAGAAAGCTATCTTAAAGGGCTATAAAGTTCTCCCTAATAAGGATTTCCAAATTCAAAATCTTGAAGCACGTACGTGACTACCACATTGAGTCCTAAACCTTAAGGTATTTTGTGTACGGAAATATGAAGACATTAGGGTTTCTTTCCTACCCTATTTAAGCATATCATTAGCACGAAATTGGAGGCTTTTGCATAGCAGCGCCGCACATTTGAATAACTCCTCTAGGGTCTAATTGCCGCTCTAGCCGCCTCTTCCATTGCCTACCACCTTCATCTCTATTTATTTGGCTTGCTCTTTTCACTCTCTACTATTTATTTAATTTTAGTTTAAAGTTTATAGAGTAATTTTGAGATTTTTGGCTTAGAAGTTTGGGCAATTTATTTGCTATTTATTTTATTTAATGTCGTTATTTTCCTTGCTCTTTTAAGCTTTTATTTAACAGTGGTTACAATTGCTATGGATTAATTTTAAAAATTTATGATTTGAATACAAGGATGAACCCTAGAATCTTGGTTTTGGGACTTTTCAATTTCCAGTTCTTATTTTTTCAATTACTTTCTAATCCAGTTTAATTCTTAGATTAGTTTTATTAATCTCTCAGTTTCATTGCATATTAAATCGATTAAAGCTTAATTAGGACTTAAATAATTTCTGTTTTATTGTTTAATTTTCAGATTAATTAAGATTGTTTAGTTTAGTTGATTTTCCTTATTGTTAATTTCAATTTATTAGTTTTTTTACATTTCATTTTGACACTCAAAAATCCAAAAATATGAATCTAGTCCATGACTAGTATCCTTTTCATTCTTCCATTCATTGCACATACCATCACTTTTATTTTCTCTTTGTGAATATTTTCACAATTTTAAACGAGTTTGATTTTTTAAGTAACTTTCCGTTAGGAGACGATCTAGGAGTTTATTCCTAATTATTAAGCTACATTCTCCTGTACTTGGGATAGCTTTTGTGCTGCTCATTTTTGAGTAAGTCAACCACCATGATTATCTCTTCACTGTAGCTACATTGGTCCTATAGAGGTTTCCAGGTCGTGGGGCATCTTTCAAGTGGCCAAAAATCACTTACCACCCTTGCAAACAGGCGAATTCAAGTGGTTTTATTTGGTAGATTTTGGACTTCAGTTATGGATGGTTTTGGGTGGAAAAAATTGACTCAATTTCTTCATGATAGTCATGGGACCTCTTGGGGATTGGGTGATGATGGAGGTGGCGTGGGGTGGTGGGGTCAACCATGGCAGATGGTTGGTTAAATTCCAACCCAATCAATTCATACACAAACTAAACCAAGGTGCACTCTGTTTGGTCATTTGAGGTTGTTTGTGTAACCAATTACGTCCAAGACTCAAACTGGGTTTGAAGGGGTCTCATGAGGTGTTGAAGGATCATATTACCCTTGGGGACAAACCACAAAAATTTTGGGCCTAACAGCAAAATAGTCCAACCATACAAAGGACTATACACAAAGCCAGTTGATGCAAGGTTTGAGTTTGATATGTCAATTTCCTGAATGACATGTGGGGAGGTTTAGCTAGGGTATTAGCAACGCCTAATTATGATGTAATGAAGTAATAATTCATGAAAATTGGAGTTAAAAGTTTAAGAAAAGATTAAGGGAAATTAAATTTCAAAACATGGCTTAAAGTTCACTAACCTCAAGTATGATGGTTAATGGTCTTAGACAATTTTCAAAACTTAATTTGGATACTTAGGGTATGATTTGGGCTTAAGGAAACAAATGGTATGATGTATTGGGCTTTTGGTCTTGAATGGTGAAATGAGCCCAAACATGGCTTTCGGCCTTGTGGGCTTGAAAAGGGCCCAAGTGTGTGGTTTAATGGCTTATGGGCTCTTGGGCATCAATGGGAGGGCCTCGTTTCCAGATTTGTAGGGTTAAAAGGAAACCTCAAAATCCACTAAAATGGGCTTGGAAAAGTTTGACTTGGCCTAATTGGGTCATGGGTCCATTCTACACCAAGTTTGGCCCAAAGACCTTATGCCTTCCTTAAGCTTGGGCGAAGGATAGCTACCAAGTCTTGAATTCCCTATGGGCTTAGTTTCAAGACTTCTTAGGCTAGGCTCATGAATGCTTTAAGGTCCTACAAGCCTCACTAAATTTACTAATGGGCTTGCTTCTCTTATCCTTAGCTAAATGGTACTAGATGCCAAGATTAAGGCTAACCTCACTATCAACCTTAATGTAAGTAATAACCCAAATTTAAAAACATAATCTAGACTGCTTAAGGGTTAATCTAATGGTTAATTAAGCGGGGTGTTACATGAACTGACTTAGACAAAAACTTAAACATGAATGTGAACATATACTGAACTTGAACTGAAACTACCAAAGGTCATTTATCGTTGATTTTTGTTGCAATTTTATCCAACTCCAAAACTCATGATCAAACCGAAATATTGAAACAAAGATCCTCATATCCTAAGTTTAAAAACATGCTTAAGGCATCCAACTAGATTATACTTCACATAATCACAAAGCTCTTTAGTAAAAAGATCCAAACTTTTTAACTAAAATACAACTTTTGAATCTCAAGGTTTGACCTATTTCAAAAACATTTTCAAGAACTCAAAAAATCCAAACTTTATTCTAACAAGCTCATAACACAAACCTAAGAACTAACATGTTTTGAATCAACACATAAAAGTCACCACAAATTACAAAACATCACTTGAAGTACTCAGCTCCATACTTAGTCCAAAAACAGAATTTTTTTCCAAACTAGCTTTGATCAAACACTTGATGCAAAGCATTCTATGGTGAGGTCTTCAAATCAAAACATCACATGGTTTAAAAATGTGTCCTAAGGTAGATCCAAGCATTAAACTTATAATCACATGGCTAAAAATAACTCAAAACTTGGATTAACTAAAAACATCAAACTTTTGACCCAACCATATAATCTCTTGCATAAAAATTGACATATTTGAAACCAATGTCAAAAAGCTTCAAAATAACATCCTAACTGATATGAACCTGCGGGAATGGAATCCCTTGAACCCACAATCAATTTGAAAACTTTTCAAGAAAGCCAAAATCAAGTCAATGGATGGAGAATCTAGACCCGATGAGAACTTGTTTCAAGAACCTAGATTATATTAAAATCTAGACACGTTGAAAAACCCGTCTCAAGAACCCAGATTACAAGGAGGAACACCACAAAAGTTCTGATTTACCTTTGATAAGTTCAAAAGTTCAATCAAGAACAAGAGAAGTAAAACTCAACTCACAATGAATAAATTCATCAAATTTCATAAACTTATTAAAATGAGGCTACAAAAAGTATTTAAAGCAAAACCTAATCAAATCCTAGCCAAAATAAAGCCCATTTTACTCAAAATGCCCCTGATGAATAGTGTCACAGCTACAGTAACCTCTTGAAACCCTAGTTTTTAAAAGGTAACTTTTCAAATAAGCCCTTGGCCAAAATACAAGGCCTTCCCAAAACCCCTAGTTCATAAGAAATAATAACTTTCTCAACATACCCTTGAATAGGTGTCCCCCTTAAGTCCTTCTCATAATAAATCTGATTATTCTAAACTAATAAAATAAGTCCTTTAAATGAATTAAACAAGTTGAAAGCCTTCAAGTGCCCAACGCCTTTAAGTCACGTTGTTGCCCTCTTCCATAGTTTATCAAATGAATCAAAACTAAATCTTTATCCTTTAAGCCCCATCTTGAATGTTGGGCTCTTACTAAACTCGTCCCAAGTGAATTCCATCAATTCTTGCTTTGCCTCCTTGATCTTCTTGGCACTTGAACTTGTAATTGGCTCATTTGGAACTTGCAAAATATCTTTAAAACTAGGCCCATTGTGTTTCCCATCATTCCCCCTCTCCTCAAAAGGATTCGACTTCGAATCTCCACTTGGATCAAACGGAAAAAAGTTACTGATATTGAAAATAACATAAACATGATACTCACCTGGAAGATCCACTTGATATGCATTATCATTAATTTGTTCAAGATTTTAGAAAAGTCCATCCCAACTAATCCTGTCATCAACTGATAAAGACATTAAATCTAAAGGAGTAAATGGATAAAGTCTAAAAAGAATTTCAAAAGGTGAATATGAAGTAGTAGTATGCATGGTCCTATTATATGCAAATTCTATAAATGGCAAATAATACTCCCAGAAATGTTCATGAAACACATCTAAAGTTTTCCTCACCCCAAAATGACCACTCCAATTATATGCAAACTCAATGAAAGACAAATGATACTCCCGCAAACGTTCATGCAACATATTGAAAGTTTTCATTACACAAAAGTTACCCAACAAACCACCATGTCTATCACACACAAGCAACTTACGCATAAAACTAGTAGACACACAAAATCTATTCTCTCTAAACAAGTACCAATCTAGTTTATAGAACTTACCAAATGATGCTTTCTCACATGTTCCATACACACTAGCAAAGTCATCATCATTAGCATGCAATTCCTTATCATATTCTAGTCTCAACAATTTTGCATCTAAAATGAATGACATACCTTCTTGTTAAAGCATCAACCACAAAATTTTCCATACCTTGTGTGTATTTGAATACATGAGGAAAAGTCTCAATACAGGTAGGAATTGTCGCACCTGACACAAAATCAATGTAGTGCTCTATCTCCCTAATAGGTGGCAATCCACTAAACACACAACTCGGAATCATGACCTTATATCTCTGCTACAAAGAAACAACAACACTAGGCAAAGAGTCATTAAATTCGTTAGTATAAAATCTTGCTTAGCATAAAAACTCACTTTTGTTTGTTTGTTTATCTCTGCAATCTCTATTTCTTTTTCCTCTTGTAGCTCTACTCTTTTTTCTCGACTCTCAACCACCTCTCTATTTTCTTTTTCACTCTCTATTTCTTTTGATGTTTCGGCATCATTCTCTTTTTTCCTCTCACTCTCTTCGTCCTTTTCACTCTTTTTTTTTTCTTTCACTCTCCTATTTTTTTGAACTCTCGGCCTCACAATTGTTTTTCAACTCATTCCCTCTTTTTCTTGAGGTTTCAGCCTCACCCTCATCTTTTCCCTTAGGTGGTTCAATCTTCCCCTTTCTTATAGCTTGATCATTTTTGTCTCACTTTGGTTTCCAAGAAGTACTAGAAACCGAAGTATACTTTGATGTATCCTTTCTTTTTAGCCGCCTCTCCACCTTCATAGCCAAGTGCACCATGTCCTCTACCTCCACATAATGTGGCAATCAAGTACATTGGCTATCTCTGTATTCAACCCACTCAAAAATCTTGTCATCGTGGCCTCCCGATCCTCCACTACATTAGCCCGAATCATAGCCACCTCCATCTCCTTATTGTAATCCTTTACACTCCTAGACCCTTGTGTAAGATTTTGTAGTTTTTGGTAGAGGTCTCTATAGTAGTGGCTAGGTACAAATCTCCGCCTCATGATAGCTTTCAACTCTCTCCATGTTTCTACAGGCCTCTCAAGATTCCTCCTCCTATTAGTCACTAATTGATCCCACCAAACAATCTCATAATCAGTGAACTCAATTATAGCCAACTTCACCCTCTTCTCCTAAGAGTAATTATGACAATCAAACATCAACTCTATTCTTTTCACCCACTCTAAATAAACTTCAAGGTCAGTTCTACCTTGAAATGATGGTATTTTCATTTTGATGCTCCCATGGTTCTTATCTACTCCATCTCAACCCTCTGAGTTTGCCCTAAGTCCTCTTCCACGCCTAACTCCTTTTCCACGCCTAACTCCTTTATGTCTACCCAATCCAACCTCAGGTGTTAGGACTTCCTCATCCTCACCATACTCTCAGTCTCATACACATTCTCAATATTAGGCCCACGTCGCCTCCTATCTCTCTCATCTTGCAGATTTCTAATCACTGCTTCTTGATTATCCATATTATCCCTCACTTCACCTAACACCAAGTTCAACAGCTCAAACTATTATTGCATGGCTTGCAACACAAAGGATGAGTTATCTCCCATCCCCGTCGGTGATGAGTCACTCCTATGCGACATCGTAATGTGGTGCACAAAAAGAATGTTAATGAAAATCCTCACACACTCCCTTACGTGTTTACACTCGAATAATGCCACTCCACTCATGTTTCACTCTTAATTGGCTTATTCCCGATAATAGTCTCATACTCTCTTACCTTTTACCTCAATAGTTTTCCCACTCAAGTTCTTTAAGAACTAGTTGAACTAAATCAAGACGATACAATCATGTATTATTCCAACTAGTAATATAGATCCAAGAAACACGAACAAGAAACAACGAAAGAATAAAATGACACGGGACACAAGGAATTTATACGAGGGAAAGAGTAATTATAAAACAAGATACCAACTAGAAAGATGTATTCAGCCCCTTTGATGATAAAGCTCAATCAAAAAATGTGTTTTCTCCTCTTTGTTGTAACAATGTAGCAACTTTTAAATATGCTATATTTTCTTTTCCTTTTTTTTTTTTTAAATTTTCTTTTCTTTTCTTTCTCCAATTCAATCACAAGCAGTAATATTCAATTGTGAAAATCAAGCAATTGAATTCAAGCACACAAGAATTGACAATGAAGTAGAAGAGAATCAATGGAACGACACTCCAAGCAATTGATAAACTTGGAGATGCAAGAAAACCTAAAATTTTGAAACCCTAGGTGATGCTAATTTCAGCCAAACCCAAAACCCTAAAAATTTCGGCAGCCTTCTTTTTGTTTCTATTTTTTTTTTCGGCACCCCTAAAACAATGAAGCCCTAGAATTAAATTTAAAAATGCAAGAAATTAAAAGATAGAATCAGAACTGATTGAAAACATTGCTCTGAATACCAAATGATATGAACCCGCGGGAATGGAATCCCTTGAACCCACAATCAATTTGAAAACTTCACAAGAAAGCCAAAATCAAGTCAATGTATAGAGAATCTAGACCCGATAAGAACTTATTTCAAGAACCTAGATTATATTAAAATCTAGACTCGTTGAAGAACCCGTCTCAAAAACCCAGATTATAAGGAGGAACGCCATAAAGGTTGTGATTTACCTTTGATAAGTTCAAAAGTTCAATCAAGAACAAGAGGAGTAAAACTCAACTCACAATGAACAAATTCATCAAATTTCATAAACTTATTAAAATGAGGTTACAAAGAGTATTTAAAGTAAAACCTAATCAAACCCTAGCCAAAATAAAGCCCCTTTTACCCAAAATGCCCCTGGATGAACAGTGTCGCGGCTACAGTAACACTACAGTAACCTCTTGAAACCCTAGTTCATAAGAAATAATAACTTTCCCAACATGCCCTTGAATAGGAGTCCCCCTTAAGTCTTTCTCATAATAAATATAATTATTCTAAACTAATAAAATAAGTCATTTAAATGAATTAAACAAGTTGAAAGCCTTCAAGTGTCCAACGCCTTTAAGTCATGTTGTTGCCCTCTTCTATAGCTTATCAAATGAATCAAAACTGAATCTTCATCCTTCAAGCCCCATCTTGAATGCTGGGCTCTTGCTAAACTCGTCCCAAGTGGATTGCATCAATTCTTGAATTGCCTCCTTGATCTTCTTGGCCCTTGAACTTGTAATTGGCCCATCTAAAACTTTTAAAAAAATCTTTAAGACTAGGCCCACCTTGGTTCCCATCACTAACATCTACATAAAAGGTTTAGGGCCATTAAATAAAAATATCAAAGCCTTTGGAGTAAGATTAAACCACAAAAAACTCAAACTTTCTTAAAAAGAAAATTGTTTTTCCTATTCCAATTTCTATGTTTGCTAGATCTGAGAAACTCTTTCATCAAAAGCTTTAATCATGCAACTAATATTCAACAAAAATTCATATATACATGTCAACAACACTGCATTAATATTCGGACCAAGACTTGTCCACTAACTTGGTCAAAAACTCCAAAACACAACACACTATCAAGATTATCACCTAGATTGACATTTCCACAGTTAAAACAACTTTGGACCGAACCAATGACCATGAAATCAACCAAACAAGATATTCGAAGAAACTAGACTCAAAGAAAAACAACTTTTATGAAGGAATTATTGTAAGACAATACTTACAAGGGTTCTAAAAAGGGCACGGAAAAAGCTACTATAATCTGCCCAAGAGAGCTTCTACGAGCTTTGGCAGTGACCTAGCCAGTGCCAAGTCTAAATTTTGACTAAAACTTGAGGTTTGAAGAGGTTAATCTACATTGGACTGGCCATTCCAAAGTCAAAATAATAATATAATATTTTATATTTTAATAATTTTTAAATTTTTTTTTTATATTTTACAAATACACACCATATATTAATTAATAATTTAATTTTTATTTTCCAAACAAATTATTTAACATGAAGAATAAAGGAAGAAAAATGAAGAAGAAAGGAAGAGAAAGGGAAGGAAGGGAGAGAGGAGACGTGGGATTGAGTGGGAAAAGTGGGAATACTTTTTAATAAAATGCTCTTTTAGTTTATGAACAGTAACTCGCCAAATATGGCTTTGGTTTTTCATTTACTATAACTCATAATTTGATTTGAAGTGATTTGGCTAGTCCAATGCAGCTAATTTTGAGGAAATTTAGTCAAGTTGTCCAATACCAATGCTCTAAGGGTTTCTTTCCAAAAATGTGAGTGAAAAGTGGTGAATTGAGGGAAGTAGTGACCTGCACGCCTCAAGTACTTCTGAAAAGGGAGGTATGACCTTGTATGACACATTGAGGTATGGTGGTTATGTTACAAAAATGCAAGAATAGTGAGTGGTTTTCAGCCAAATAAATATCCAAGAGAAGGTGGTGGTGAGGTGTGATACCCTGCTCCTTTCTTCTTACGTATGCTTCTTCTTTCTGACGTACATTCCTTCTTTATGACATAAGCAAATCCCGAGGGCAGAGATTTTGTGATTGTCTGCCCCTTCTATCTAGCGACTGCGAGACTCGTCATGCGTGCCGAACCATGATGGCGTGTTTCAAAAGTATCGTGTGACTTCTAAGACATACCCAATGTTTTAAATTGCTGGAAATATTTATAAGAAGTATTTTCAGTATTATTAAATTAAGATTGATCTTAAATACGACAATCATAATATTCTTGAAGAGTTCCAAAAATATTATAATTGTCGGAAATCATTTTAATATTATTATTAAAATGATTTCAATTATTTAAAATATTATAAGATTTAAATTATGTTGAAAGCTTTTATTAATCAAATGGTTTTATTCTCTTTAATATGTTAAGTGAGACTTCATCATTTTATTAATGATGAAGAATAGTATTTTATAAACTAAAGTTAATTTAAAATAATATTCTACCTTAACTCCTCTAAGCGCTTTTAATTAAGTTAATATTTATGCATTTTAAATCAGTGTTTGAGATCCACCATTAGATCATTACGTGGATCCCCAGACGAAAGGACTGGGTTAAATACCCAGACCCCCTCTCTTTCTCCCTCATTTCCCGTAGCTCTCTCTCTCTCCACCCTCTCCCCAGCGTACGTTGTATGCAGCCCATCCCCCTCGCCGTTTCCTCCACGCCTCAGCCTGGTGTCGCCGTGCGTCAGTAGCCCTCACTGCCAGCACCACAAGTTGCACCTCACTTCGGCGAGCCTCCCTAGCCCAACCCCTCTCTCTCTACGCTGGTTGTGCACAGCCCGAACGGGCTTAGTGCTTACTGCGCCATCGTGCGCAGTCCTTCGGCGCCACCACCTCCACAGCAACTTCCCCTTCCGCCGACCATCATCCTCTAGCAAGCTCAGCCTCCCTCTCTCCCTTCGTCGCGCACACGCACCATACCCATGAAAATGGGTTCACATGGCTTCAAGGCCACCGATGCTCCTAGCGCCGCCGTGCGTGACCACCTTGGCCACCGGACACCACCAAGAGCTACTCCTGGTCTCCCCCTTCCTCCTCCACCTGACCCGAGGCCCATAGCCTCCCTCCAACACACGGGCTCTCTCCCTCCTTCATGCACGGGTTTTACGCCTCCCACCACCGTGCACCACCACCCACGGTGATTGACCGCCACCTTCAGCCTCCTTAAGCCACCACCAAGCCATCCCAACCATCCACGACCCCGATCTGCCACCCATGCAAGCACACTCTCTCTCACTCTCCCACGGCTTCTCCCTCTCCCTTACACGGCCATTCCTCCCTCCTCCGCCGTGAGCCACCGTGGTGCCACCAGGAGCTCCACCAGCAACCCCTCCTCAGCTCAACCTTAGGTCCAAAACCACCACTTTGAGTGGTGGTTAGTCACTGCATGTGATGGACAGCCACTGCACACGGCTAGATCCGCCATGTTACGCTCCTTGCCACCATCACAAGGCCACCACGAGCCCTTCCAAGACCACACCTAGCTATCCAAACACCTAAACAGTTAACGTACGAGGGTTAGCCGCCACGTACGACACTTCCGACATCATCGACTATGACGATCAATGAGCAACACACGGGTTATCCCGTCGATGGTATAACCCTCTATCCCTCGTTAATTATGTTAGATATTGATTAGTTGACTAGGTTGTGGACCGTGCTGTTGGTATTGTGGAGTGTGGTATTGTGATGTGGTGTTGTGTGATGAAGTGTTGGGCATATCTATGTAGTGTGGTGATGCGAAGTGATATGATGCGTATGTGAGGTGTTGGGCATATATGTGTTGGGTGGAGATATATTGTGCTGTGTAGTGTGCGGTGAAGTGTTGGGCATAATTGGGAAGTGTGCTGTGTAGTGTTGTAGATTGTGTTGTAATGGTGGCGTGGTGTATGTGGAATGGAAAGAGTATACGCTGGGTGTACTCTGTGTGGGGCGTAGTGAGAGATAAGGAGAGTATATGTAAAATATACCCTCCTGACATATTGTGGAATGGGAAGAGTAGAAGCTGAGTGTACTCTGTGTGGCGTAATGTGTATGAAGGGAGTACATGTGGAATGTACTCAGTATGGCAGAGTGATGCACCATGTGGCGGATATGCCATGATGGTGATGTGGCGTGGTGTGTATGAATGGAGTACATGTGGAATGTACTCCATATGGCAGAGTGATGCACCATGTGGCAGATATGCCATAATGGTGATGAGGCGTGGTGTGTATGAAGGGAGTACATGTGGAATGTACTCTGTAAGGTGGAGTAATGCACCATGTGGCGGATATGCCATAGTGGTTGTGTGGCGTGTGGAACGGGAAGAGTACACGCTGAGTGTACTCTTTGTGGGGTATGGTATATGAAGGGAGTACATGTGGAATGTACTCCGTATGGCGGAGTGATGCACCATATGGCAGGTATGCCATAATGGTGATGTAGCATGGTGTATGTGAATGGAGTACACGTGGAGTGTACTCCATGTGGTGGAATGATGCACCATATGGCGGGTATGCCATAATGGTGATGTGGCGTAATGCATATGAAAGGGGTACACAAGGAGTGTACTCCATGTGGTATAGTGATGCACCATATGGCGGGTATGCCATAATGGTGATGTGGCGTATGTGAAGGGAATATACGTGGAGTGTACTCCACGTGGCAGCGACACTTCGTGTGGCGTGTCGTAGAGATAAGGATGGTTATGTGATTGATGGATGTGGAACGTGATGGATAGTGTCGAGAACTGTGGAACAGTGTCCCGAAGTAGTTATGGCATAGCCTGTAGTCTGAGGTGGCAAGTGTCACCGTGATGGACTTATGGCTAGGAGTATGATGAAGTAGCAGAACAAGTATAAGAGTGCGCAGCGGAAGCATGACTGAGGAATGTCATGAAGTGACATGAATATTGACAATCGTGTTTGTGATGGGTGAAGTAGCGGGACAAGTGTGAGAGTACGCAGCGGAAGCATGACTGGGCAACTTCACGAAGTGACGTGGTTATTGGCAGTCATGCTTATGATGGGTGAAGTGTTAGAGTGTAGGAATGGCGTAACGGGAACGTGATGAGATGTCACGATGTGATGGGAGTACGTGAGTAATCATACTCGTGATGAGTTAGGAGTTGACGTAACAAAATGTTGGGTAACGCGACAAGGTCATGGTGTAGCTTGGGAGTAGTCTCAAGCTATATGACGTGACATAAGGCGTAGTTGTGAATGGAGTCCTGCCATGTCAAGTGTTGGGATGAACTGTCAAAAGGGACAGGTAGCGTGAAGAGTCATGCTAGCCGGGTTAAGAGAGGGTTGATATCGGAGTATGGTGCTTGTTATACAAACAGGTGATCAACATATCATATGTTGATCTTAGGTGATAAAGGGGTATGCCGGACGGATTCACCATATGTAATGGGTAATCTGTCCTTAGTACAGTTACATGGTGCTTAAGCCTCAGAGTTGGCTTAGAGCCATGTGGCTTGTATGGAAGGGAATGACGATTAGTATGGGCTAAGATGCATGAAGATAGTGACGGGCGTATTATCTAGGATTGGGATGTGTGATTCCATCGGTCGAAATCATGTGTCAGAATGTGGTTGTAAGAAGAGTAAGATGAATGTCTTAGTGTCTTAATCCTAAAGTGAATCATGGGTTCACTTTAGTGGATGAGCACTTGAGACAAGACTTTGCGTTGGAAGATGTGGTGACCGTTAGTGGTCCCCGAAGGATTTAGCATAGTAAAGGGCACGTAAGTGCACGGGATAGAAGGAGAGTGTTTGAAGTATATTATAGTTCTATTTATAGTTAAGTTGCTTATGCATTAAATAGAGAATGACGCTAAGGTATGTGTATGCATGTGGGTTGCCATCTGACAAGCACATGAATGGACTGCATGATATGCAAGTAGCATGGAGTCTAGGTAAGTGTTACGCTCATACTCTTCTAGAGTTTTCCAATATACAAGAAACGCTTTTCCTTTAAGATGCTTACGAAAAGAAACGAAAGACGCTCTACGAAAGAAAATGCTAAGTGTTTAAAGGTATAAGTATGTACAGCCCCTCTTTGGCAGCCCCTGTTTACACGACCAAAGTATTAATTGTACGCATGTGACTGGATGACTATACGCTGTATCTATTGTATCTATTTTCTAAGAAAATCCATAAACTGATGAAAATGCATGAAAGGCATGACAACGGATGCTTTTATGGATCCTACGAACCGACACTTTCTTGTGCACCACGAGGTGATGCTTGTGGATGCCATGATTGATGACGTTCAAGGTGATGCTTATGGATGCCATGAAAGCTGACGTTTAAGCCCATGTATGTTCTTGAATGATGTTATCACCAACAAACTGTTCAAGAAATGATAGAATTGAAATGGACTGAAAAAGGAAAAGACGATTTTCGGGCTTACGCCCCAAATGATGTTTATCTCATGAAAAGAAATGCTTTCTCATGAAAAGGAATGTTTTCTCACGAAAGGACTGTTTAATGAAAGAATGAACTGCATGAAAGCTCCAGCTCTTTCAAGCTGACATGAACGAATGAATGAAAAGCAAGAAAGACATGAAAGCATGAAATGTATGAAGATACATAATGGCCACATGAACAAATGGAAAGGGTACCAACGAATGGGTAGATTGCAATGCCGGGTAAGTAGTACTGGAAGTGTACCCAGTGCTGCCCCCTATGAAAGGGATTCCCAACCCGTGGCCATGGGCGGAGTCCGGGTCCAAAGGAAGACCGCTAACCTCAACACACGAGGCGTAACAGTGTGTACTTGCTTATGAAAGTGATAAGAACGAATGAATGTATGCATGCATGTACGAACACATGAACCTTTAAGAAATGAAGGCATTGATGGGGGACATGTTTTAAATAAAGGAAAGACTTTCAAAAGAAAAATCCCATCCAGTGACGTTTTCAAAAGAATGCACGTATGCACGTAAGCATGCACGAATTCTTGAAGAAATGAAGGCACTGACCGGAGAAACGTTTTACTAAAAGGATGCCCATGTTTAAAAGAGAAAAACCTCGTCCAGTGATGTTTTCAAATGAACGGACATAAGCAAAGCACGTATGCATGCACGTAATGGTATGTATGAATGATGAATGCATGAATGAAAACCTATATTGTTATATTTTAACTGTATGAAGTAATGCTTACAAGTTTTCGACTCATGTTAGTTATTGTGCATGTCCCTCCCCCCACAGGAACTTCATGATCAAGACAAACACGGCCCATGGGGAAGAGCACGGAAGTCTAGGCACGAGTTTTAAACGTACGAGTGGCCTTTTTATTGTAAAAATTAATGTTTTCCCCTGTAAACCTCTTTTATCCCAAAGCACATTTCATTTTATAAACGTGGAGTCTCGCACCCTGGGTATGCAAGTGAAAAGTTTTAAATTAGACAGTAATTCCCGTCGTCCTTTCTAAAAATATTTTGTAAAAAGTCCCACCACAAGGATGGCCGTGACATGAGGTGGCATTTGGCCTTCACATCATGCATGACTTTGGGCATGTTATGGGTAGAGGTTGGTCTGCCATGGGTGGGGAAAAACTTCCTCAAGAAGATTTGCTAAGTGGCCAAAATTCGTGGGCCTTAATGGGCCTTAAATAAGTGCGCTTCATTTGGGGTTTAGAGAGGGTTTGGTTAGGGTTTGAGATGGTATCAAGCCCGAATCCATTTTTTCTTAGTCCAATCAAATTTATAAGATTTAAAAGGGTGGATAATGATGTCATAACATGAATTTGAGGAATTAATTGTATATGGAAGTGATTTAATCAAGTGATTAAAAACAATGCGAAAAATCGTATCAAATAAGGTTTGGTGTATGTGGCTTGATCTCACACCTTGATTCCTTCACAATCCATCTCATGGTTTCTCTTTGTGACAAGTGTCCAATACTATTCACCAAATGTGGCTAAGATCTTGCCAAGTGTCCAAATTAAACTTCTCTAACCTAATTTAGACATTTCATATTGTGATTCTGAAAACACTGCGTAAGTGCTACGATTGAGATTACTATTCATTCCATGCAATTGAAGTATAAACTTTGCACTGCAAAATCCTAAATATACATACTAAACTAATCATGTAATTCATTTGTCAAAATTCACCCCGAAGTGCCTCAAAATATACAAAACACGTTTTCAAACAAGCGTTTCGTCTGAAAATTGAAAATGTGATTATTGCGCAATAAAATCCTAAATAACCAATTATTCCTACTATTCACGTAAATCCTTAAGACCAAGATTTTACTCCCCACATATTTGTCTTCAATACAAGGGTGATCTACGTTTTCCATAAACACAATGTAACACCCCCTTCCCGTAGGATAGAGATATTACTAACATTCATAACATAATGCTCGGTAAAGATATTCATATCATGAAATACCTCATTTATGGAAAAGAATCAAAACTATTAAAACTAAATTGAACATGATTGTTTCGAAAACTGAACATGAAGTAAATGAACATAAACTAATCCTATGAATGATATAAAAGAAATCTAATTTTTGTGTGAATATCACTTATTCCTTCCTAAGACTTTGTACTAGATTTATTCCTGGCCATCCAGCTTTGCGTCATCATAGTCACCATCTGTGAGAATTAAACATGGAAGAAAACAAGAATACAAACAAAAAAATGAGTCGAATACTCAGTAAGTAGCACATCATACCGTAAAATATAATTTGGCCTAGCATGTACTTAATTTCTGAAGACTCTTCATAACATACAGCATCACAAATTTACAATCATACAAGTAACATAACTTTCTTTACTTATATATCATCATAGATTCATATAGCATACGTATTCATCATTAACATGAGCGGAAGCATACATAATCATGGCCAACATGTAACGTGAATGTATGATAACTTGTTTATCTTGTCTTAACATGGAGTGAAACACGCTTGCATTCGTGTTTCACTTAACTTGCATAACATGGAGTGAAACACACTTGGGTCCGTGTTTCACTTAACTTGCATAACATGGAGTGAAATACTCTTGAGTCAGTGTTTCACTTATCTTGCATAACATGCAGTGAAACACGCTTGGGTCCATGGTTCACTTAATTTGCATAACATGGAGTGAAATACGCTTGGGTCCGTGTTTCACCTAAATTGCATAACATGGAGTGAAATATGCTTGGGTCCGTATTTCACTTAACTTGCATAACATGGAGTGAAACACGCTTGGGTCCGTGTTTCACTTAACTTGTGATTAACCACACTTGAGTCCGTGGTACCATAAAACTTCTTATATTTCTTAATGCATGAGAATTTATTAGGCTTCATGAACATTCTTAATATGGCATAGCATAACATGGCACTTCGGCATGGCATAACATGGCACATTCTTGTACATGACAATAGCATAACATGACACATTCTTGTACATGACATAGTATAACATGGCATATTCTTGTACATGGTATAACATAACATGATATAGCATAACATGACATAACATAACATGGCATACATAACCTAGCTATTCTATTACATGGCATACTTGAGTTAAATTACTACATGAACATCTCATGGCTTCCATGTGATTTTAGTAACATTCAATCCATTAGGCAACAAATTCATTCACACAATCATAATCTCATATTTCATCAAGATCGTGAAAGGAATCTAACATTGACTTGTCTCTTAGTGTAGCGTAGATAACCATCATAAGCACATCATATTTTCATACATAACAATAATATTCACAGTATGCATGCATTTATATGATCATACTATTTGCCTCTTAGGGCTGCTTCCTGATTTCTAACTTGTAGCGCGTTACCTATAGGAGGTACTAGATGTTACTAATTTCCTAGCAAAACGTGTCGTAATGCTCTCCGTAATTAAATACGTATAATGGAATTTAACTAAAATAATAAGCTCCATAATATACTTTAAGATCCTTTTATAAAAATTGTGTCTATAGGCTTATAATTATTCAAGTAGATAAAGCCCATGTAAAAGTAATGTATTTCTGAAAATATAACCAGCCCAATAAAATCACTAAAACAAGTTTTTGTAAAGCACCACCAGCCCACTTTAAAACCATAAAATAGTTTATGTCAACCCAAAGTTCACCCACTTAAATTATCATAGTTTTTGAAATAAGCCAAACAACTCAATGAAGCACTAGTTGAATGGGCTTAAGGCCCAAAGAAGTAGAGGCTCAGGAGGTTACACGATCAAGGGTCAAAAGGGCATATAAGTAATTATAGAATTAGTGGAGGGGCATTTTGGGAAAGTCTGAAAACAAAACACATGAAAGGAAACACATCTTACGGCAAGACTAGATGGAGGGGTATTTGTGTAAAATTAATAGCAATGCATGGGTGTTTTAGGAAGGCTAAAATAAAAGAAGCAAACGTGGGAAGGCATGCTTACGGGAGAGTGGAAGAGAGTCATGCGATATCTCACTGAGAGGAGGAGGCTGAGGTGACGACGGCTCTGGGTGGTTGGAAGCGACCGACAACACGATTGGGTCCTCTGGGCAATGGTGCGATGCAAGAGGGAGAGAGAGAGAGAGAGAGAGAGAGAGAGAGAGAAAACTGCTTAGCTGAGAATAACAGAGAGAGGAGGGAGAAAGATTCCGGCGTGGACTTACTGGAAGGAGTGCGAGGCAGAGGAGGTGCCTGGTTGGCTGGTTTTGTGGCTGACGCGAGGTGATCCGACTCTTCTAGTTGTCAACGGAGGGCTAAGTAGAAAACATTGTTGCTTCTAGTATTCACGGTGGAGAGAAAACGATGGAAAATAAGCTTAGAGGCATCAATGCACGTCGGGAAGGAAGGAGAGCTTATCGTCGACGTGCTCTGTGGTAGTTTCCAGTGAGGTGGCTGACTTGGTATGAAGAGTAGTGCTAGGGTGGCTGTTGGGAAGTGGTTTTCTCTATCTGTCGAGGTTGCTACGGTGGCTAGTGTGTGAAAGTTTCATGGTTTTTGCTAAGTGTCTCATGGGTTTTATAGATGAGGTGTAGGAAGCTATCGTGAGTGATTTGGAGGGGTTTGAGTTTGACTAAACTTTGGAAAACTACTCCCACAAGAAAAGGAACACGTGAGAGGATAATATAGTTTTGAAGTGTTTGAGTTAGAGATAATTTCAAATCAGGAAACTCCCAGACCAAACAGAAAGAAAAAAGAGGCGTATAGTAGAGAAATAATATTCAAAACAAATTACTACATCAAAACATATCTAATAAAATAATAACAATAAATATAACAATAAAATAGTAGTAATAATAATAATAATAATAAAATCACACTTCTGGGGTTGGGGTGTTACACACAATGCTTCACCACTTTAATGGCAGCTGGATAAAACTACTATCATAAGTGAATCCTACTAAGGCTAAAGCTTCTCCCACACACTTTACTCTTCCGAACACAAATTTGATGGGATCCTAAAAACAAACTCCAAATACACGGAATACTAATTAGCAAACCATCAATATCCTTCCTCGTATTACTAAAAGGTATTTTGTATCTACACTAGTATGAATAGTAATACTCCTAATGAGAATTGTCACTCTTATCACCCAGTAACAATTCAGAGTATGAATTGAACTCTTGTGCAATACCACAATCACTAAAAACAAGGACTAGCTTAAATCAAACATCGTACAAGTTACAAACCTCAATGACTTCACATTACCCCAAAATAAGAATATTGTAATAATACCATCAATTGCAATCAAATCAACCTTAACTAAGCTTAACAATAAATAGGTCTTAGAAAAATACTAATGACGACGTTAGCTCCTTTAGTTCCTGTGGCGTCAGCATCTACGTCTCCCTGAGTGACAGCGTACACTCTAACGGGTATGTGCTGCCTTGGCTTTGGTTTGTAGTCATTGTTGAGGGAAACCCCCTTCCTTTCCTTCCTCAAAGCAACACTGGGGCACTCTTTGATCATATGACCTGGTCAGCCACACTTGAAACAAGTCCCCAATGCGATTTTGCACTTGCCTCCATGGTGTTTACCACACTCTCCACAAAGTGGAAATGTGATCGGCATTGAGCTCCCAGCCTCGATGCCTTTTCCTTTATCAGGTCCATTAAACATCTTCTTCCTTTCAGAACTATCTTCAATAGCATACAATGAAGCCCTCTTTCTTTCCAAAATGATTTGGGAAGTTAAACCCTTATGATATGCCTGTGCTATGGCAGTGACGTTTACCAACTCCTAGTAGTTCTCAATCCTATGCCAACTTCTCCTTGAAAAAGGTACCCAGTGTATAGTACCTTCCTTTCCTCCGTGCATCCATAGATCTCATATGTTCTTTCGAGATCAATAATCCATTTTTTTGCTTTCAGAGGTCCTTCATTACCAGAAAAGTTCGAGTAACGGAGGATTAGAAACTTCTCATATGAACAACCCCTAACTTCTGGTCTAGGTGTGTGCACTTGCTGATGTTTAAGCACGTAAGTCATCAGACGTATTGCTTTAGTGAATCCTTGTCCTCCATCCTTTGGAGGATTCTGATTTTCCTGGTTGTTATCTTCACCAGAGTTCCTAGGTAATCTACCACATGTCATGTGTTACTTCTTGAAACACTTGTGTACATGTACTAACTCTTATATTTCAAGAAATTCAAGCCTAATGAAGACTAAAATTTCAAGCCTAATATTTGGTACATTTCCTAAGGACATGTGGATTTATACCCAGAGACGTATTGCTCTGATATCACCCTGTGACGCCCCTAGATTCTGCTTGGGATCTGACTGACATCTAAAGCATCGAGACATGTAACACAAGATTACCTGCCCTAGCTCATGACAAATAAAGATACAATGTTCCAAATATGCATCTAGCATTATGCAATATTCGCAGCAGATAAATATTTTCTTGAGCAATACTATACATCAAACTAAAGATATCCCAAATAATTAAAACATAAGCCTCTTACACACAACATTCACCCCACACATTACCCAGCATTGTCTTAGAAGCTAACCTACCTTCCTATGTCGGAAGTCCTCTCGTTGCCTCTCTGCTTCGTACTTTCCGTAGCAACCTCCTTCTCAAGCTCTTTAGTGAATAAGGTCTCAAAAGTGAGGTCTTGCCTCACGTCTCGATCCTTTAAATAGAGTGGGAATTCAGATGTATTTTTTGACGTATCACAAACTCTAGATATGTTTAGATATGAGTCTTTCATCCTTGTCTTGTCATACTGCAGGATGACAAAGACAAGTGACCAGACCATGGTCTGCATGCCCTACAGTCTGCCAACTCCTTAGCTCTCCTTTGAACGATGGTCCTCCACGTGTCGTTTGGCCATACTTCGCCATACTTCTGGATTCTAATGACACTACTTGCCTTCACCTTTAATTGCAAGGCCACTTCAGATGTAGCCTCTTAGATGGAGTGTGGGCTTCTGTGTACATTACTGACACTTCTTCAAATTCTTCCGCATTATCCTAGAAAGTCCCATGTTTGGTTGTGTCAGTTGTTGTTCATAGTTCCTCTCGAGTGATCCTTTCTCGCCTTGGACGATTAGTTCGTAACTAGCTCGAGCTCATTCGTCCCTTCAACTCCTCGTTCTCATCCTCACGAGAGACAACTTTTCTAACTCATCTGATGTGGCCAAGTCCTCATCTCCACCTCACTCTAGGACATGTCAGCCGGATTCTCACATGGTGCATGCTCACTTAGATGTTGGACTAGCTGCACTCGGTGTCTGCTATTGCTAGTTCCTAAGACCATTGGAGTGCTCCTCGATTTTGCCTTTCTTTCAACTCCATAAATGGCATGTCCCCTTTCGTATTAAGTAGGGCCCTCATAGCTTGTGAGTCACCTCCTTGGGTGGTGGATTCTACTAGTGAAGAGATGCGTGGTGGGGTGGATTTGCCAATTGCAAGTTTGTTTTGTGAGGTGGGTATGTCAACTCAAGAACCATGGGTATACCACCCCTGTTCTTGTGAGATGGATTCTCCAAGGGGTGAGATGCTTGGTGGGATTGGTTTGCCAACTGCGAGTGTGTTTTTTGAGGTGGATCTCTGATGACCCCAGATTCTGCTTGGGATCGGACGGACATCCAAAGTAGAACATGCAACACAAGGTTACCTACCCTCGTTCATGACATATAAGATGCAATGTTCCTAACATGCATCTAGCATTATGCAATATTTGCAGCAGATAGTTTCTTTTTTTTTTTTTAGCAATACTATACACCAAACTTATAGTATCTCAAATAGTTAAAACATAATCCACGCATACTTAACAAAATAAACATCTACGATTACAACACGGGTCTTCAAAGACTGTAATCTCAAAACAACGAAGACCTGACTCCATAATTACATTGTCAAAATACACTATTGGGCCAACTCGTAGGGTAACTCACGTAACTAGACTAACGATGCCGTAATACTATCCGAAGACCTATCTATGGAGGTTGCAAGCTCCGTGTTGCGTCTACGGCGTCTAGTCAACCTCCTCAAGTCTGATTGTATTTGCTCACTGTTTTGATCCTGACATATCGCCTACCATTCGGGGGGAATGGTAGTTGGGACTACCACAATAAGATTTGATTACAAATCTTAGCAAATTAATAGGAAATTTCCGCACAGGTTAATGATGCATGCATGGCAATAAAAGTATAAATGCATAATCAAAGTCGTAAGTAAACATAGCAAAACTTGACGTATAGCATGGCATAAATTACATAACTTGAACTGAACTGAAACTTAGTTTGACGTGACATGACATGTATGTGAACTTAAAACATAATATGGACTAGCAACATAGCATGAACATGAACTTGAAACATAACATGGACTTGAAACATAGCATGAACGTGAACATATATAATTTGAACATGAACTGAAGATAACATGAACTTGAGCATAACATAATATAAATGCGAACTTGAAACATAACATGAACGTGAACGTGAACATGACATAATATGAACGTAAACTTGAACATAACATGAACGTGAACATAACTTGACATGAACGTAAACTTGAAACATAATATGGACTTGAAACATAGCATGAACTTAAACATAGGTAACATGAATGTGAACTTGAACATAACATGAACCAGAACATAACATGACATAAATATGAACTTGAAACATATTTTTGTCTCATGGGGTCATCATGATAGAGTAGTCTTATCTCATGAGGTTACCATGATTGCGTAATCTTATCTCATGGGGTTACCATGATTGCATATTCTTATTTCATGAGGTTACCATGATTGCGTATTCTTATCTCATGGGATTTTCTTATCTCATGGGATTACCATGATTGCGTATTCTTATCTCATGGGGTTACCATGATTTAACAATAACCATGAACTGAACAATAACTTAACTGTACGATGATGTACATGAACGTAAATTGAAAGACATGATGTACTTAATAGAAAATATTTTGTAGCTTGACATAACATGTGACAGATAACATTTCATGACATGACATAACATAACATAACATGTAATGGTGAATATTACGTGACGTGGCATACATGTAAAAGTGAACATTATGTGACATGGCATACATGTAATAGATGGCATAACATAACATGACATACTTACAACTTATAGCAATACATGACAAAATAGATGGTGTAACAGATAAACATGTAATGACATGGCATGGCATGACATAACATATATAACAACATATGAACATAAATTGCAGTTTTCTTACCCATCACATATACATAGTAAACTGATAGTAAGTTAAGAGTTAACATATCTCGATCGTCGCGTTCTACAAGAATAAAGTGAGAAACATGAGGAACTGAAAAGAGTGATTCTAAAAATTAGAAATGTAGTCACTAACAATTAGAAGCATGAAAACAAGCTAACTTAGAGTAAAATTACCATTTAACCCTCTACATGTGGAAAAATGATCATTTTACCCCTAGTTTAAGGATTTCACATCCTAACTCCAAAAATTTCTAATTGTCCTAAACTCTAATATCAACTCAAAAAAATTTAAAACAAATCACAACTATGAAAAACAAACTATGGCCGAAACATCCATAAGATTTTTGTCACACTTCTTCTAATTTCAAAACTCATAATCAAACCAAATTTTTGCAACAACGATCTTCCTATGCTAGGTTTAAAAATATACTTAAAACATCCAAAAAGAACTTACTAATAATCAACCCAAAACCTTTTAGTAAAAAGATCCAAACTTTTTAATTAAAAACAAACCCTTGAATCACAAGTTTTGATCTTATTCAAAACATCTTCAAGAATTCCAACAAGATCAAATCTTACTTCTAACATATTCATAAAATCATCCTAAGATCAACCATGCTTTAAATGATCAAATAAAAGTCACCAAAAATCACAAAATAACACTTGGAATTTTTGGTTTTACACTTAGTCCAAAAACAGAAACTTTCCTCTCACCTAACTTTGATCAGTTTCTTGATCCATGGCTTAAAGACATGTGATCTTCAAACTAAAACATCACATGGTTTAAAGATGTGTTCTAAAGAAGATCCAACCATCAAACTTAAAATCACATGGCTATAACTCAATAAAACATGGATCTAACCCAAAAATATCAAATCTTAGGCCTAATTGAAATCCTCTTGCATGGAAAAATTATATCTTTAAAACTAATACTAAATATCTTCAAACTAACATCCTAACATGTGTATAATAGGCTTAGGATCATCACATAAAAATATCAAAGCCTTTGGAGTAAGATTAAACCACGAAATATTCAGACTTTCTCAAAACAAAAACTGTTTTTCCACTTCTAGTTTTCAAGTTTCTAGATCTAAGAAAATCTGTCATCAAAAACTTTAGTCATGAAATAAAACCTCAATTAACATTCATAAACACATGCTAACAACTCTCAATTAGATGTTCAGACCAAGATATGTTCATTAGCTTGGTCAAAATTTTCAAAACATAACATACTCTCCAGTTTTATGCCCAGAATGACCTTTCCATAGTTAAAAATACCAATCAAATGAGCAAGAAATGAGATTAATAAGGGCAACTACACTCAAATACAAACAACTTTTCTGAAGGAGTCATAGTGCAAAAATACTTAAAAATGGTCAAAAAGCTCCAGGCAAAAACACCCAGAAATCTGGCTGAGAGAGCTCTTTTGAGTTTCTATCTAAGAACAGGGTGAAGAAGTGATTAAAGGGAGTGAAATGTGTCTTGCACGACTTTACTTTTGGAGAGAGAAGTTATGGGCTTGAATAACCCTTGATTGGAGGTGGCTATGTGACATAAAGTGGAGAACAGTGAGGGGCAAGGACTACCTACAGTAGTAAGGACTACTTGCAGCAGCTATGAGGTATGGAGGTTGATGAGGTGGATTTCTACTTCACATCAAGGAACTAATGGGTGCAGTGGATGGCCTACCATGTGGTGGAGGAAACTTCTTCAAGAAAATTTGCCAAGGTGGCCAAATTTGTGGTCCTTGGTGGGCCTCAGCCAAGTGGGCTTCAATTTGGGGTTTAAATGGGGTTTGGTTGGGGTTTGGTTAGGGTTTGGGATACTATCAAGCCCAAATCTAATTTTTCTTGACCCAATTAAATTTCCAAGATTTAAAAGGTTGGATAATGATGTTATAACAAGGATTTTATTAATTAATAGTATGTGGAAGTAATTTAATCAAGTGATTAAACACAATGCTAGAAATCAGATTAAAAAGGATTCGGGGGCCAACTTTAGGGTTTGGGAAACCATTTAGGGTTTCGGTTTCAACCAAGTTTTTGGGGTTTCAATTGGATTCCAGCCATTTGGGGTTTTCTAGGATTGAAACCTTCTTTGGTATGGCCCAATTTGGTTGATCAGATAAAACAAAGTTTTACTTAGGTGGTATGATCTCACACCTTCATTTCCTTCACAAATCCATCTAATGGTTCCTAATGGTGCCAAGTGTCAACTATTTACTATGTGTGGCTAAGATCTGGCCAAGTGTCCAAATAAAACTTCTCTAACCTAATTTGGACATTTCACACTGTGATTTTGGAAACACTACACTAGGTGCACTTATCGAGGTTACTATTCACTCCAAAAAATGCATAATAAACTTAGTACTAAAAGATCCTAAATATTCATATTAACCTATAGTGAAAATCGTTTACCGAAATTCAATCCCGAAGTGTCCCTAAAAATAATTTTACAATTTCGAACAGGCGTTTCGTCCAAAATTATTAAAATGGGTTATTGTGCCATAAAATCCTAAATAATCAACTGAGTCTAATGGTGTAGATCAAAACACATTCTGACACTTCTAACTATCTCAAATAATTAAACTCATATTTCTAGTACCATAGTGAGTTATAACACTGACTATGTTGACAGACTAAAACCTGTGCGATTAGTCGATACGTAAAAACTTATGGGATTTTCATGAGGTTCTTAAAATCAATAGAAATTTCACCAGTGAATTTCTAGCAGGCTGTTACAGGATTTGTCAATTCAAGTTGGTGGCTCACGGGCCACCTGACACTAGTGAACCATGGGTTTGCCACCCGTATCCATTTGAGATGCCTTTTAGTTTTTTTTTTCTTTAGTAAGTTATCATCTTTTTATTCTTTTAGGGTTCAACTCTTTATGGCTCTTACTATTTTTTGGAAGTGATTTAGCACAAAAACATTTATGTTGCATGTTATAATACGTTCAACTTGCCATTACCATTAGAGAATGTTTGCAAACATTTTTCATCCCATTCTATCATATCTCATCTCATCTCATTTTCCTTCAAAACATTATTCCAACACAAACACTTTCAAACTAATCATTAGAAAATTTTCAAATTAATCATTACAATTTTTTCAACTTTTCAAATAATAAAAAAAAAACAATTCAAATATTTTAAATCTCAAAACAAAAAATATATTAAAAAATTATATTCTAACAATATTTTAACTTTATAATATTTTTTATTAATTTTTTTCTCTCACCTTTCTTGAAACTCAATAAATATTTATCCTGGTTTTCATTTGTTTTAGGGCTCGTTTGAGGATGAGAGAATTTTGTAAATAGGAAATAAAACCAAAACAAAAAAGGCTCAACTCTCCTCTAAGCTCTCTCTGCGAGAGAGAATAGGTGGTGTGGGCAGTCTCAGTGTTCCTGAAACAGCCTAAGGGAGCGATTCCCCTTAGTCTGATCATGTGATTAAGGGTGGAAGGCATGGAGGATTTGGAGGAGGAATGGGACCAACTTAGGAGACGTTTGGATTCGCAAGTCATCTCAACTCATCTCAACTCATCTCACTACTATTCATTACTATTCAGCAACTTTAACTCACAAATTTCACTACTATTCATAACTCATCTCATTACTATTCACAATCCATCTCAACTCATCTCAGCTCATCTCAAATCATCTTCGAATCCAAACGTCTTAGTCTCACTGAGGATGAAAACTCGGTTATTGAAATTGGCTAAATAAGCTTAGAGACTGTGGTCTGACCACAGATTGGGGAAGGAAGTAATTAGATCGACAATGGCTAAGATTTGGAAAATTGGAAGCTCTTTCCAATTTTAGGAGATTAGCACAAACCTGTTTGTAATTAGTTTTAAATGCTGGAAGGATAAATGGAGAGTGATGGAAGGGAGACCCTGGTTATTTGATAATTGTTTGCTGGTTCTAAAACCTTTTGATGGTTTAGTCCCCTCTCAGAAGATGAATTTTGATTGTGAGGATTTCTGGGTGCAGATGACTAACCTCCCACTTGCTTGTATGAATCATGAAGTGGGCCAACAAATCGGAGGTACAATAGGTGATGTTAAGGGGGTAGATGTGAGAGGGGATGGAACTGGATGGGGGAGCTTTCTAAGAGTTAGAATTGGGCTAAATTTGAAGAAAACAATTGCGAGGGGACGAACTATCAATCTGATTGGGGAGAAAATCTGGAGGTATGAGGAATTGCCCAGAATGTGTTTTAAGTGTGGATTTATTGTCCATGGTGGGAAGGGATGCAGCAATACGAGAGCTAACACAACTGGTAAGCTGGGGGGAAAACTTCAATATGGTGTTTGGCTTCGTGCTCCAAGTATGGCCGGAAGAATGAATGGGAAAACCACTTGGTGGGGGAAGTAGACCTGGATCTGGTGAGTGGCAGAAGTATGGGGAAAATATGGCAAAAAACAAGTTTGATCCAGAGTTTAATGAAGCAAGAGCAGAGGGGTCTCAGCGTAGGGAGAGTACTAATTGTGCACATCAGTGTCTGGCTGTTCTTGATGTCACAATAGAGGTACCTGTGGAGATAGCAGTGAGACAGGCAGCGGATAGTGTTGAGGCCTGCTTTCAAGGGGAATAAGACAGGGGGACCCAATCTCCCCCTATCTATTCATTTTGTGTGTTGAAGGGCTTAACTCCCTAGTTGAATCAGCTGAAAGAAGAGGTGAAATAAGGGGGGTAGTAGTGACAAGAGGAGGTACACGAGTGAGTCATCTTCTTTTTGCTGATGATTCTGTTATTTTTTGTAGGGCAAGAATGTCAGAATGGGTTAAAATTCAAGGGCTGCTTAGTACTTATGAGAAGGCCTCGGGACAGATTTTGAACAAACAAAAGACAACTATTTTCTTTAGTTCTAATACCCCTATGGCAGTGAGATCACATATACAGCAAATAGCAGGAGTGACAACTTGCAGCAACTATGAGAACTATCTTGGTCTACCACCTATTGTGGGGAGATCAAGGTATAATACTTTCAAAAGTCTAGAGGAAAGAGTATGGATAAAAGTAAATAGCTGGAAGAACAATTTCCTTTCACAAGCTGGGAAGGAAATTCTATTGAAGGCAGTCATCCAGGCGATCCCCACATACTCCATGAGTGTTTTCAGACTACCGAGAAGGCGGTGTAAGGAGATATCAGTTGTTATGGCAAGGTTTTGGTGGGGGCATATGCAAAACGATAGAAGAATTCAGTGGAGAAGCTGGTTCAAGATGGGATATTCCAAGAAGAGAGGGGGTTTGGGTTTTAGGGACCTTGAGAGCTTCAACAAAGCCATGCTGCCTAAGCAGTGTTGGAGGATCCTTAATAACCCGTCTTCTTTAGTTGCCAGAGTGATGAAAGAGAAGTACTTCAAAGGGGAAAGTTTTTTGGAAGCAAGACTGGGGTATGCTCCTTCCTTAATATGCAGGAGCTGATGGTACTCTATTGGTTTGGTTAAGGAAGGCCTTCGTTGGAGGGTGGGAGATGGGAGTCAGATCAGAATCTGGAAAGATAGATGGGTACCATTGTCCTCCACTCACATGGTACAATCTCCTATGAAGATTTTATTCTAAGGATTCTTGTGTGCAACAGCTTATTGATGAAGGATCGGTTTCTTGGAAGAAAGGACTGGTTGAAGATATCTTTCTTAAGGATGAGGCTGCTGCTATATGTAGCATTCCTATTAGCAGATTTGGTGGGGTTGTACTGACAAAGGAACTTTCTCTGTCAAGAGTGCTGCCTATCATTTGGAGCACTCAAGAATAAGGGATGGGAAAGGTGAGCATTCAAATGTGGCAGAAGCTAAATCAGTTTGGAACTCTATCTGGAAGCAAAATGTACAGGGGGTAGTAAAACAATTCATTTTGAAGGCTTGTCACGATTTAATTCCTACAAGGTTGAATATGTTCAAGAAAAATATTTGTGATACCAACCTCTGTCCTATTTGTGAGAGGGGAGTGGAAACTATTTCTCATACTCTTTGGTGCTGTCCAGAAGCCTCGGATGTATGGGCAGAAATTGGAAGTCCTGTTCACAAATGGGCTAATACAAAGATGGAGTTCATGGAGTTGTGAAAGAAGTTGAATGTGTGCTTGGAAAAGGAGGAGGTAGGGCTAGTAGCATGTACGATGAGAAGGAATTCTGTGATTTTTGAAAAGAAATTTGAGAATCCAAGGAGGGTGTTATGTGTTGCTAAGGAGAGCAGAGATGATTTTATTGCAGCAAATATTTAGACACAGACTAGTCATGCAAAAAGGGAAGTGAAAAAGTGGAAAAAACCCCCTGATATGGTCTGTAAAGTTAATTGAGATGCAACTATGGATGTGAAGAATAAGAGAATCGGCATTGGAGTCATATGTAGGAATGCAGAAGGGGATATTTTAGCTTGTCTTTGTTTAAAAATGGATGCTGTCATGAGACCAGTTTTGGCTGAGGCATTTGCATTAAGAAGAGCCACGGTTCTTTGCTTGGAGCTGGGCTGTCCTGTGTTATTTTGGAGGGGGATTCAAAGGTGATAGCCAATGATACGAACAGTAAGGAGGAGGTATGGGCAGATTATGGCATTTTAATTGAAGATATGAGAAGTTTTCTTGCAGCAAACTCAAACTTGTTGCTGTCTTTTACTTGTAGAGAGAAATAACATAGCTCATTTACTTGCAAAAATGGCACTTACTTGTAATGAAGAACTAGTATAGATAGAAGAGGACCCTTGCAAATCATGAATTCTGCGTTAAAAGGAGAAATACTTTAATGATTAACTTTGTTGATAGTGAATGAATGAAAGATACCACTTTTATACTTCAAAAAAATAAATATTTATCTCAAATTATTACACTACTATTCACAAACCATCATATTATTATTTATAAAATTCTCATCATCTCATTTCATCCTCTTAACCAAGTGAACGGTAATCAACAGATAAAAAAATATATTGCCTTGATCCGTGCATCCTTTTGTGAACGTATCATTTCTCAATAGAATATGAATTGAAAACTGCAAAATCGAAAAGTAAATCGATAAAATTACAAATTGCAAAACTAAAAAAATCAAGAATCATTTAGTATTTAATCTGTTATTTACAAAGAAGGTGTGTAACTAAAGCACCTCAGCGAAGTAAAAAATATTTTATTTCCAAAAAATAAAAAATAAAAGAAAAGAAAAACACTCAACCACAGCCCGATTAAACTGACGTGATTTGGGGCTTTTGTAAATTCTCTTCTGTGTACAGCAAACGCCTCTTGTTCGAGCCATATCCTTGATATTGGTATATAATGCTGTAAAGACACGGTCTCAGGCACTTTGCGTCAAACGTCTCTAAGAATGTCAAATCTATTTCCCTAGATTTTGCACCAGCAAATCGTTGGTACTCCTCAAACACAGAAGACAAACACCAATTCTGAAATTTTCTCAGGCAACCAACCAGACAACCTGTCCGATGCTGCAGGAAAAACAAAACAAGAAAAATTATTAAATAATCAAACCTTGAAAAGAAAAACAAATCAACCAGCTGTTAAGGCATTTATCTCATACTTTTAAAATATTGGAAGCTAAAAATTAGAATGCGAACCATATACTGCTTTTAGGGCCGTAATCGAACTGAACCGAGCCGGTCTTTGGCTTGCCGAGCTCTGTTCAACTCAACATACTCGAGCTCGAGTTCGAGCCCGAACTCGAGATTTTTTTATTATTCTTTGTTCGAACTCGATTTGATAAGCTAAACTCTCAACTCGAATTCGAGCTCGTCCCACAAACGAGTTCAAGTCGAGCCGAATTTGAGCTCGAATTTTTTTTTTTTTTGAATAAGATTTAATAATTAATAAATTAAATAAAAAAAAATTAAAAGATCTAATTTACAGCCCTAACTGCTTTGGTTTTCCACTATTGTACTAAATGGAGGCAATGTTCATGATTTCTTGTCTTTAATTTATCGCTCTTAGAATATATTTAGGTGTTTTTTGTATACTTCATGTGTACACAAGCTTTGCCTACTTCATTCATATCAATAATATTTATCTCTTACTTAAATAAAAAAAATAAAGGAATGCGAACCATATACCTTCCCACGCTTACAATGGATCAAAACTGGATGATTTCTAACATCTGGAAACACCAAAATATAAATTAAAAAAAAAAAAATTGACGTAAGGAATACAAAATAACAGGATCTAACTAAATTTCAACCAAAAGTTAATTGAAAGTTTGTCAGATCATAATCCTAATTACCAATTAAGACTTTCAGAGCCTCCATGATCGTATCCTTGAGATTAGATAAAGAAGGCTCCTGCAAATGCAAAGGGTTATGCACCTTTGTACCATACAGTTTAAAAGGGCAAAACTACACACATTTCATCATATGTCATTCTCGTCAATGGTAATTAAAACCACACAGTTCAACTACTGAGGTTTCGATTTATACGGCAAGGACTTCATAAATCAAGCAATTCAGTATGCCTATCCATTTGGACATTGATGACTGAAAACATAAAATCATTAGCATCTATATGTTCATCATATATAAAAATATACACAGCATACTTATGGACATATTCTATCAGCCATAGGCCCATATTATAAGTTCTGAACAGTTATAGATAATTTGCCAATAAAATACGATGGGCGCCAGACCGTGACACCAAATGAAAAAACTACAGCAGGAGAAGAGAACAAAAATAATTACATATTCTTCTTCTTCTTTCTTATTAAGGTCAAAACATGAAGTTCTTTTTTTTCCCTGTTTTTGCTCGTAAGCTACCATCAACTGCATTTAACCATTCTATATATGATCATCAATGGAAAATATTCCAGCCTTTTGAAACAAATTCATGAACTAGAAATTTCCCTTAGGCTATAACTGCTATTATTGTACTTTTTTGAACCAATACTGTTTTAAATCACTGCAACAAACAGTCCTCAAACAGGAATGCTTTTCTGAACCATTACCATAAATACACAATACAACACACCGTATTCCAAACTAAAAACTTGATAGAGCGATGAGAGTTGAGAGATAATTACCGTCTTCCCTTCGATTCCAAACTGAAAGAGCCGAATATTCCGAGAGCGAAGAAAATCCAAGTTCTCCTCCGGGTATGGTTCGGGACACAAATATCTGTTCAAATTCCCAATCAGACACAAGTCAATATCTTAGAACAATCCAAGACATCATCCTTCGTTTCTCGAGAGGTTTCAATAAGGAAAACTTAATTTTCGTTTTAGAAAACAACAAGAAGAATGTCCAAAAACCACCGTCTAATGCAATAACTTTTTGTAAAGCAATGCCAAACGAGACAAACCAAAAACACAATTCCCATATTTCATAATTCATTTTCTCTCTTCTCTCGGATTTCCCGACAAAAATTTTATGGGCGACAAAACAGACTCCCACATAAAACATATATAAAATGATTTTCTCAAAACACAGGAACATGTCACGGGTGCTTGGCAGAGGCCTTGAAGTGGTGCAGATCAGTAAGGCTTGGAGGAAGTCTGTTATGAGGTTGTTAGGAAGTTAGTTGCAGCAGTTTAAGCCGTTAGAGGAACTGAGGTTTAATGAAACGAATCGTTTTAATTCTTACGGAAGTGTTGCGTTTTAAATTCTTAGCAACTGCGTTTAGTGTTTTAGTGAAACGTTGCGTTTCATGATGTAAACTGTTAGTTGCGTTTTACATTTGCTTTCTTGCGATTGTTAGAAGGTTGTTAGACATCTGCTTCTATAAAAGCAGAGGTAAGTAGGATGAAAAGGCATTGAATAATCCTGAGAGTCTGTTTGGGAGGTTGAGAATTCCTCGAAAATTCTATACAAGGTTTATGAATGAAATCTTGTTCAGTCTATTCTGTGTGTTGATTGTTTCTGAGGTTTTGTTACGAATTCCTGGTGCTGGTTCAAGAATTCAGCAGCTTGAACCTTACAAGTGGTATCAGCAGTGGACGATCCTACAATGGCGGAGGGCACAAGAGGCTCGATGAAAAGTCAGCAAGAAGGTTTACAAAAGCAACAAGAAATTATGCAGAAGCAATTGGAGCATCATCACCAAGCAATCAGTGGGATTTCAGAAAGGTTAGATCAACTCACTGACATGTTACGTTCTGTTGTTGAATCCAGTCATGTTAATAATCAAGAAGTTCGTGGAGGGAATGGTGATGATAGGGGTGTAGTTTGGAGAGGGTTGCGTTTAGAATTTCCACGATTCAATGGCACTGATCCTAATGGATGGGTTTTTAAAGCCACTCAATATTTTGACTACCACCAGACACCATTTCATCAGAAGTTATTAGTGGCTTCTTATCACATGGAAGGAGAGGCGTTGGTATGGTACCAAGAAGGGTTGGATTCTGGCCAATTTAATTCTTGGGAGTCCTTAATCTTGGCTTTACAAGTGAGGTTTGGGCCATCAGCATATGATGACCCAATGGAGGCCTTGATGAAGTTAAAGCAAACTTCTTCTGTCACTTTGTACAAGTCACAATTTGAAGCTTTGTCTAATCGATTAAAAGGACTATTTGAAAAACATAAACTTAGCTGTTTCCTGAGTGGGTTGAAAGATGAAGTCAGATTACCAGTCAAAATGTTTAATCCTGTCAATCTAGGTGCTGCTTTTGGATTGGCAAAAATCCAAGAGGAGTATATTTTATCTTCAAGAAGACCTTGGAAGACTAATATGAATCTTGGTGAGAAAGGGGTTGTTGATAATCCAGTGGAAATTTCTAATAGAGGGCCAAGAAATCAGATCCTAGCTAAGAGGATTACTTCCTTGCAGATGGATGAAAAAAGGAAAAAAGGTCTTTGTTACCACTGTGATGAGAAGTGGAACCCCAACCACATTTGTAAAACTCCAAAGGTTTATTTGTTGCATGTGGATAGCAGTGTAGAGAATGAGGAACCACAAGTGAATGAAGAGCTGGTAACAAAAGTTAATTCAGTTCTTGAAAAAGAATCTGAAGAGCTCGAGGTTTCCATTAGTGCAATTTCTGGTTGTACTAACAGCAATGCAATGAAGTTGTTGGGCAAGATTGGTTCATTTTCTGTTGAAATCTTGGTGGATTCAGGAAGTACTCATAACTTCTTGGATCCATTGGTCGTGGAGGCAGCAAAGCTTAAGGTGTTAAAGGATAGAGGTCTTCAAGTGAAGGTGGCTAATGGTGCTAAAATACTTAGCCAAGGCAGATGTGAAGAAAATATCAGCATTCAAGGTACTAAGTTCTTAGTTCCTTTTCATGTATTAAATTTGGGGGGTTGTGATATTGTATTGGGTGTCCAATGGTTGAAGACATTGGGGGGTATTCATTGGGATTTTACCAAGATGATCATGCAGTTTGTGGTGGAAGGAAAAAAGCTTTCTTTGCAAGGCTTAGTTTATGATTCAGTAGCAGTACACCCTGGATTGAATCTGTTGAAATCATCTTTTGTGAGGCAACAAGGGTGGTTGTTGCAGATAATGACCTTGGAGACCTGTGTAGTTGAAGGGCAAGTGCATAGTGAAGTGGAGCAATTGTTGGGGCTGTTTAAAGGAATATTTGAAGAACCCGAGTGCTTACCCCCACCTAGGGAATTTGATCATTCGATTCTGTTGAAGGAGGGTGCTCAACCAGTTTCAGTTAGGCCTTATCGATATGCTCATTATCAAAAAGCTGAGATTGAGAAGATAGTGAATGAATTGCTCAGTAATGGAGTTATAAGGCCTAGCCAAAGTCCTTTTTCTTCACCTGTGTTGCTGGTAAAGAAAGCTGATGGTAGTTGGAGAATGTGTATTGACTATCGAGCCCTCAACAATGAAACCATTAAAGACAAGTTTCCCATACCTGTTATTGATGAGCTTCTTGATGAGCTTCATGGAGCTAAGATTTTTTCCAAACTTGACTTAAGGTCAGGTTATCATCAAATAAGGGTGAAAGAAGAAGATATTTCAAAAACTGCATTTAGAACTCATGAAGGCCATTATGAGTTCTTGGTAATGCCATTTGGGCTTACTAATGCATCTGCTACATTTCAAGGATTAATGAACCATGTCTTCAAGCCTTTTCTTAGGAGGTTTGTTTTGGTTTTTTTCGATGATATCTTGGTTTATAGTCAAGATTTTGCTCAGCATTTGGAACACTTGAAGGCAGTCTTAACTGTTTTACAGCAACAAACTTTATTTGCTAAGAGATCTAAGTGTAAATTTGCTGTCCCTGAAATTGATTATTTGGGCCATATAATATCGGGAGATGGAGTTAAAGCAGATCCAGCCAAGATTTCTTCCATGATTGATTGGCCAATTCCAAAAACAGTGAAGGCATTGAGGGGCTTTTTGGGCCTGACTGGTTATTACAGGAAGTTCATACAGCACTATGGCTCAATAGCTTTACCACTTACTCAGCTGTTAAAGAAGAACTCTTTTCATTGGAATAAAGAAGCTGAAGCAGCTTTTGTTCAGTTGAAGAATGCAGTATCCAAACCTCCTGTATTAAGACTTCCAGACTTTACAAAGGAGTTTACCATTGAGTGTGATGCCTCGGGAGTGGGGCTGGGTGCTGTCTTGATGCAGGAAGGCCAGCCAATAGCTTTTTTCAGCAAAGCTTTAAAAGGCAAGGCTTTGTTACTTTCAACATATGAGAAAGAACTTTTGGCCTTGGTTTGTGCAATGGCATGATGGAGACCATATCTTCTTGGTCAAGTTTTTAAAATCAAAACTGACCAACAGGCATTGAAACACTTGTTAGAACAAAAGGCAGCAACTGAAGCTCAGCAGAAGTGGATTTCCAAGCTTATGGGATATGATTTCAAGATTGAATATAAGAAGGGAAGGGATAACAAGGCACCAGATGCTCTTTCAAGGAAAATGATGGAGGAGACAGCTACATTAGCCCTCATATCTTTTCCTACTCCTATTTGGGTGGATGAGCTTAAGCAAAGTTATGTTCTTTCTGAGGATCTTTACAGTATTATCACTGCCTTACAGCAAGGAAGTCCAGTTCCAAAAGATTACTCTATGCAGCAAGGTCTTTTGCTGAGGAAAGGTAAGCTGGTTATAGTACCTTCTTCCTCTTTTCAACAAAAGATTTTACACTATATCCATCATAACCCAGAAGCTGGGCATGTTGGGTATCATAAAACATTACAAAAGGCACGGATGGATTTTTATTGGCCTGGTATGAGAAGGGATATCAAAAAATTGGTGAAGGAGTGTCAGGCTTGTCAAGTGAATAAGCATGAAACAACCCATCCAGCAGGATTGTTGCAGCCATTGCCTATTCCTCAGACTCCTTGGCTGGACATTGCAATGGATTTTATTGAAGGCCTTCCATGTTCCAAGGGAATGACTGTTATCCTCACTGTGGTTGATAGATTGACCAAGTTTGGTCACTTTTTTCCTATGGCACACCCTTATACAGCTAGCAAGGTAGCTGAGGTGTTTTTTTCTGGAGTTTTTAAGCTTCATGGGCTGCCTAAGACTATAGTATCTGATCGTGATGTGGTCTTTACTAGCAAATTCTGGAGGCAATTATTTGAGATGCAAGGAACTAACTTGGCTTTTTCCTCAGGATATCATCCTCAATCTGATGGCCAAGCAGAAGCTTTAAATAAATGTGTTGAAGGCTATTTAAGATCATACATTGGCACCAAGCCAAAGAATTGGAGTGCTTGGTTACCCATGGCAGAGTGGTGTTATAACACTACCATGCATTCATCGATTGGTATGACTCCATTCCAAGCACTTTATGGCATCTGTCCTCCTAAGCTGTTGACATATGTTCCTGGTACTACTGCTAATGCTGCAGTAGATCAGCAGCTGAAGTCTCGAGATGAAGTACTTTCCCTTTTAAAGGAGAATTTGGAAAAGGCACAAAGTAGAATGAAATGGTATGCTGATCAGAAGAGAATTGAAAGAGTATTTGAAGTGGGAGATTGGGTGTTCCTTAAACTGCAGCCTTATCGACAAAAATCAGTAGCATTGAGAAGAAATATGAAACTGGCCCCTCGATTCTATGGTCCCTTTCAGATCATTGAAAAGATTGGTCAAGTGGCACACAAATTGAATTTACCACCTTCAGCAAAAATACATCCTGTTTTCCATGTTTCTTGCTTAAAAAAGAAACTTGGAGATCAGATTTCCCCATTATCTACCTTACCTCCGGTCGATAGTGAAGGAAATGTGCAACCTGAACCTGAACTGATTCTAGAAAGAAGAATGAAGAAAGTGGGAAATCAAGCTTTAACTGAGGTATTGATCAAGTGGGTTGGGGCATCTGTGGAGGATAGTTCTTGGGAATTGCTGTGGAAGCTCAGATCTTTGTATCCTCACTTGGTAAGCACTGTCTTGCAATGATTGTCACGGGTGCCTTGTGGGCAAGGCCTTGAAGTGGTGGAGATTGTCACGGGTGCTTGGCAGAGGCCTTGAAGTGGTGCAGATCAGTAAGGCTTGGAGGAAGTCTGTTATGAGGTTGTTAGGAAGTTAGTTGCAGCAGTTTAAGCCGTTAGGGGAACTGAGGTTTAATGAAACGAATCGTTTTAATTCTTACGGAAGTGTTGCGTTTTAAATTCTTAGCAACTGCATTTAGTGTTTTAGTGAAACGTTACGTTTCATGATGTAAACTGTTAGTTGCGTTTTACATTTGCTTTCTTGCGATTGTTAGAAGGTTGTTAGACATCTGCTTCTATAAAAGCAGAGGTAAGTAGGATGAAAAGGCATTGAATAATCCTGAGAGTCTGTTTGGGAGGTTGAGAATTCCTCGAAAATTCTCTACAAGGTTTATGAATGAAATCTTGTTCAGTCTATTCTGTGTGTTGATTGTTTCTGAGGTTTTGTTACGAATTCCTGGTGCTGGTTCAAGAATTCAGCAGCTTGAACCTTACAGAACACTTCGTTTGAGGGATAAAAATAAATACTTACATGATGGATCGGAGATTTAGGGAGTCGAGGAATGGGAAATTGGAGGATTGAGGGGAGCCGGATCTGAAAATGCCGTCCTCGACCAATGAGAAATTGGAGGGAGGAAGCAAGACTTGGTCGTTCTCTTCCCCTTCCAATATCAATCCCATCGATTATCTTTTCCTTTTACAGATGACGTAAATGCAAGTTCACAAAGAAGAAAAAGAAAGCAGAAATAGAAACAGAAACAGAAGACGAAAAGGACGTCGTCATGATTTCAAAGGAGGAGGAGACCGAGAAGGAGAAACAGGAAAAAGAGAAATAAAACGACGCCGTAGATTATGAGGATTCCGTTTCCCCTTTGGATTCGAACTTCCCTTTCTTCGGGGGCGGGGTGAGCGCGGAATCCGGATTCCGGATGGATATACCGTGTCTTATTATTATAATCTTTTAAAATTTTTATATAAAAAAAATAAATAATTTTATTTTTTAAAAATTTTAAATTTATAATAATATTTTATTTAATTTTAAATTTTTATTTAAAATTATTTCTTTTTATCTCAATATCTAAACATGACTTGTATCATATCTCACTAATTGTGTTTAGTTAGTAAAATATTCTCAAAAATTTTATAAATAATAATAAAAAAATAATGATAAAATATTAAATAATAAATAATAAATAATAATAATATATTTTAAAATATTCTCGATAACTAAACTTTCTTCGAAAAAGTCATAGTCAACACTTCCTTTTAAAATATTAACTAAATTAAATTTAAAAATTATTTTTATTTATTCTAACAAAAATTAAAAATGGAAGGGTGGGCCATGGGCGGCCACAAAAATAGCACGAATAACAATTAAAAAAATTATGAAAGGCTACTATGAAAATCACATGTTCACCCAACTTCGTCAATTTTGAATCCAAGGTATTAGCCATCTCAAATCTTGGTCAACTTGTGAATCATCTAATCGGATTGAGCTCGCACCTAATATGTACATAAAATAAATTTCGATGTCTTTGAATAGAACGTAACACTTTCTACAGGTTGGACCCATAGCCGCCACGTTGAAAATTTTGACCGTCCTTTTCGAGGGGATAATGTTCTCTAACCCTTTTGATTGGTCACTTTTTGACTTTTTTTTTTTCCAACTTCCGTCCTTTTTCAGCTTATATTTAAATTTGATGTATGTTCTATTGTAGGACATGCCCCTCATCCAACAAATATAAAAAAAATTGAACTTAAAGTAAATCTTTTATTTTATTTTTATGTGACTATCTGCCGAGAGTGGTCGGAAATGTGAGTGCCTTCCCTTTCTCTGAGAGAAAGTGTGAGGTTCTAGTGCCTCTGTTGCTTCAACAAAGGTTTAAGTCTCACTTCGGTGAGTTGTTTTTTATTATTGATAGTATCGTTGAGTACATAGAAGCGATGGAGACGGAGGACCTGGTATCACGTTGGGAAAAATTACACATTTCTAAAGAAGATAGTGCATGCTTCCACGTCCAGCAGAAGGTTTACAATGGTGAAAAAAAAAAGGAAAGTATTGTATTGTTGAGAAGGCTATGACAGATAAGGGAGTGAATAGTGAAGGTTTCAGAATCACAATGTCTCAAATATGGAGGTTGGATGGGTGGGTGACCTTTAAGGAGCTTGGTGATCAGTGCCTCTTAATCGAGTTTCAGAAAATGGAAGACAAAGAAAAGGTGCTGAGTGGACATCCATGGTTTTTTGACAGACACCTCCTTACCATGATGGAGGTGGATGTGAAGGAATCCATTGATGGGTTGAAGTTCTGTTTTGAGCCATTTTGGATACAACTACACAATCTTCCACTAACAGTCATGACAGAAGGTTTTGGTGAGCAGTTTGCAGAAGCTATAGGCCCGGTCATTAGAGTAGAAGCAGAAGCAGATGGACATGCATGGGGAAGATGCCTTAGAGTAAGGGTGGCTGTGGACCTCAACAAACCTTTACTATGAGGGAAATGGTTAAGGCTAGATGACAAACAACACTAGATCTCATTCAAATACAAGAGGCTGCAAAACTTTTGTTTTCAATGTGGAATTCTCAATCACAAAGGCAAAGGCTGCTCAACAGCTCATAATACTCAGCAAGGAGATACATTGCCCCCACCTCACTATGGTCCATGGCTTTGAGGACAGCCCAGGAACACAAACATCTTCGATAGCCGTAGATACGGTGGATCAAAGGGAGGAAACAACCAACAGACGGGTCAGAAAGGGGGAGAGGGTACTATGGTCCAAGACGTGTTGGTGCACTGTACATCAGATGTCCATTCAAAAGAGGCGGTAGAGAAAATGGAGAAGATGTCAGCGGAAAAGAAGGAAGGAGGGTCACCTACAAAAGAAAAAGCAGGAGAAGGAGATACTAAGGATGCATGCATCGGGAATATGGCTAGAAGCCAGGGTGTAAGTCAATCCTCTGACCAAAAAAAGGCTATGTTTGGACAGGAGGATGCTAGGTGTTTAGAACCTGGTGGCCCTCAGGAGATCCAGGGTCTCCACGTGGGAGAGGATTTTGCAACTAACCTAATGTTGGGGACATATAGCCCCCATGACCCTATGAGGGGTATAGGGCTTGAAAGGGGTACGAAGGAAAGTTCCAATAATGGCAGCATGGTTGCACCCACTGGTGAAGATATTATCATGCCAATGGCAAAGGTTGAGGGTCTGAAGACTTTGAGGAAATGGAAAAGGAAGGCCCGGGAGAGTGAGACTAATACAAAAGGGAAAAGTAAGTCAAAACTAGATGACAGCTCAAAATACAATGCAAGGAACATGTATGCAAGGGGGTGTAAAAGGACTTTAACATTGCAGGAGGCTAGCTCAAAAAAGATTAACAGAAGGCATATTACCACAGACATTCTAATGGTTAAGGCAGAGGCTGGTTTCCAGCCCTGCCATGACCAATGAGCATTCTAGTGTGGAACTGTCGAGGGCCTGGGAACCCTCGGACAGTTAAGGTCCTTAGGAATTTAACTAAGGAAAAGTACCCCAATTTAGTTTTCCTAGTAGAAACTAAATGCAGAAGAAATAAAATGGAGGCAGTTAGGAGGTTTTTGCAAATGGATGGGTGCTTTACAATAGATTGTATGGGGCTTAGTGGGGGCATTGCCCTCCTCTGGAGAGATGAATGGCGTGTTAACATCATTAATTATACTAAATGGCATGTTAGTGCTCTGATCCAGGAGAAAGGAAATGGACCAATATGGCAATTCACAGGCTTCTATGGACATCCTGATATAGGGAAGAGAGGCAATAGTTGGCAATTACTTAAGATGCTAAAACCCACCACTTCCATAGCATGGATATGTGCTAGGGATTTCAATGAGATTCTTCATTAGAGTGATAAGATGGGTGGAGCCAGCAGACCATATAAACAGATTGAGGACTTTAGACAAGCTGTGGAATTCTGTGGTCTCCATGACATTCATTCATATGGGCAAAGGTTTACTTGGTCAAATAACAGAAGTGGTAATGACTTTACAAAAGAAAAAATTGACAGAGTTTTTGGCAATAAAGAATGGAATGAGTTATATAGCCATGGTGTTTGTAATGTTCTTCCTGCCATTAGATCTGATCACTCCCCTTTGTCAGTTAGTTTACACAATACTTCTAATGGGAGGAAGAAAAGAAGATGGTGCTTTAGATATGAGATGGCCTGGGAAATAAAGGAAGAATGTCTGAAGGTGGTGGGTGAGGCTTGGCAAAATGCTGGTATAACAAATTGTCAGGCTAAATCCTTAAGAACACAGCTTGAACTATGCCAAAAAGGTCTCATGACGTGGAGGCAAACTCTTAAGCAACAAGAGGATCAAATTATAAAAAATGAGACTCAAAATATTGGGCATCTTCAGAATTCTGGTACAGGTAAGCACGTGGTAGCTATGAAACAAATTCAAGAGGAGGTGGTTTCTGCCATTATAGCTAATGATATAAAGTGGAAGCAAAGGGCAAAGCAACACTGGCTGAAACATGGGGACAGAAACACTCAGTATTTTCACATGCAAGCAAGCCAGAGAAAGAAGATCAATGCAGTCAAAAGCATAGAGGATGTACAAGGCAGGGCTGTCACTGACCAGTCTGAAATTGGTGAGGTATTCACATGTTTTTTCTCCTCTCTATTCACTACTTTCCAACCTCTATCTATTGACCAATGTCTGCAAGAAATGGACACCAAATTAGACATGGATATGAAGGCTTGGCTTTTAAAGCCTTTCACTAGGGAGGAAATCACTGCAACTATTTTTAAAATGAATCCCTTGGGGTCACCAGGCCTTGATGGTTTTCCTGCCAAATTCTACTAAAAAAACTGGGAGGTAGTGGGGGAACAAGTTTGTAATTTTGCCCTTGAATTCCTCAATCATGGTGGATCTCTCAGTAAGGTTAATGACACGTTTATTACTCTTATTCCCAAAGTATAAAGCCCCACAAGAGTAGTGGATTACAGAACCATAAGCCTTTGTAATGTTTTATACAAGGTTGTGTCAAAAACTATGGCAAATAGACTGAAACACATACTGCCTCAAATCATTGCCCCTAATCAGAGTGCCTTTGTGCCTGGAAGGCTCATCTCTGATAACACCTTGGTAGCCTATGAGGTCCTCCACTCTATGAACTCTAGAATGAAAGGGAAGAAATGATTCATGGCTCTAAAATTGGACTTGAGTAAAGCCTATGACAGGGTAGAGTGGAATTTCATTGAAGCAATCATGATCAAAATGGACTTTCCTGGACATTAGATCCATATCACAAAAGCTTGCCTCTCTTCTGTTTCTTATTCAATACTTGTTAAAGGAGAACCTCAGAAAAAGTTTGTACCTTCGAGAGGCCTTAGACAAGGAGACCACTTGTCCCCCTACTTGTTTATTCTATGTGTTGAAACCCTCTCTTCTCTCCTCAAACATGCTAAGGCATGTGGCAGTTTAACCCCTGTGGCTATTGGCAGAGGTCCTGTTAAAGTAAACCACATCTTCTTTGCTGATGATAGCCTCTTGTTCTGCCAAGCCAAGTATGAGGAAATTAAGTGTGTCCTTAATATCCTTGAGCTATATGAGAAAGGACTAGGATAGGTTATAAACAAGGACAAGTTTGCAATTTATTTTAGCAAGAACACTGCACTGATGACCCAACAGCAGATCATGCGTCTAGCAAGGGTCCAATCCACTGCCAATTTTGAGAAATACCTGGGTTTACCTTCTTTGGTGGGTAGGAAGAAGATTGCCTCTTTCCACTCTTTAATTGATAGAACTTGGTCTCGAGTTTCTAATTGGAGGACCAAATTTCTCTCTACAGCAGGAAAGGAAATTTTGCTCAAAGCTGTGCTTCAAGCCATTCCCACCTATGCAATGGGGATGTTCCTTTTACCAGCTTCTATAACAAGGAAACTAAACCAGATTCTAAGGAGGTTTTGGTGGGGATTCAATGAAGACTCTTCAAAAATTCAATGGGTCAATTGGGAGAACTTAGTGGCAGGAAGGATATGGGAGGGCTTGGATTTTGAGATCTAAGATGTTTTAACATTGCCTTACTCTCCAAACAGGGATGGAGGATCCTCCAAAATCCTACATCCCTAGTGGCACAAATTCTAAAGCAAAAGTACTTCAAACAAGGAAATTTGCTTGATGCAAAGCTTGGAATTGGGCCTTCTTTTGCATAGAGAGGAATACATGCTGGATTAACTATGTTAAAAAAAGGCCTCTTTTAGAGGGTTGGAAATGGACAGCAGATTAACATCTGGCATGACAGATGGATACCCTCTTTACCTGGACAAAAAATTGTGACTCCTCGAGATGCTGACTGCTGGTGTGACAAAGTCAGTGACATTATTGATCCTCAACTGAAGACATGGCAGGAGTCTCTCATATCTGAACTATTTTCTATTCAGGAAATAGAGGGCATAAAAGCAATACCCATCAGCTTAGGAGGAAGAGAAGACAAACTTATTTGGCAATTTACCCCTAATGGCAACTACACTGTTAAAAGTGGATACTATCTTGGCAAAGAATTGGAAAGAGAGCAAATAGGAGAGTCTTCAGGCAAAACAATGGACTGCCAAGTATGGAGGTCCATTTGGAAGCTCAAGGTACCTCCTGCCACCAGAATGTTTGTTTGGAGGGCATGCAGTGAAGTCTTGCCCACTATGGCTAACCTAAAAAGAAAATAGGTGGTAAAAGATAGCATCTGTTTAATATGCAAGAAAGAACATGAGACTTCTGGGCATGCATTATGGGGATGTAGTGGTGCTCAAGATGTTTGGTGTCAAGGTCCAATAAAAGTGCAGAAATTCTCTTCTCATAGTGATTTGTTTTTTAATATCTGGGCAGAATTGATTGGCAAGCTTGATTCAGAGGAGTTAAATGAGGTAGCTGTTACAATGAGGCTAATATGGGCGAGAAGAAATGATGTATTACATGGAAAAGCCTTTAAACACCCTCGGGAAATCATTGCACAGGCTAGGACAGAATTGTCTCTTCATAATGAGGCTATGCAGAAGGATGTTGGTGCTAACTCTGAGAATATGACAAGGGTCCACAGATGGACTAAGCCTGCAGTAGGAAGTCTGAAAGTGAATTGGGATGCAGCTGTGCAAACGAGGATGGGAAGGATTGGCATTGGGGTAATTATCAAAGATCATCAAGGTCTAGTGATAGGTGCCCTTCGTGCTAACAGACCCTTGAGGGGCAGTGTTTTTGATGCTGAAGCATATGGGTTACTTTTGGCTTGTGTTTTTTGTAAGGAGATTGGAATAAGGCACATCTGTTTCGAGGGGGACTCAAAGCAGGTAGTGGACCAAATGAACCAAGACAGTCGTAACTGGAGCTTAGGTGGTTGTCTCATATCAGATGCCAAAGAGGTTCTAACCTCAGCTGCTGTTTGGTCCATCTCACATGTATACCGGGAGGCTAACATGGTAGCTCACAGGTTTGCTCAAGCGGCCTACGAGTGTACTAAAGACATGTATGATATCGAGATGTGTCCATCTTGTATTCTTCAAGTGGTTTCTAAGGAAAAGAGTCAATGAGATCAGCACTTGTATCCTGTTTTTTTTCCTTTGTAATACTGGTTTGATTGTATGCGTTTGAAGTTGATTAATGAGATCAGTTTACTCATAAAAAAAAAATTTGTCGACAGTGTTTGAAAATAACTTAATAATAATATTTTAAATTAAAAAAATAATATTTATAGTCATAAAATATATAAATATAATGTAATTATTTAAAAAACAGTCATAAAAAAAGTCAATTGATACAAAATTTAATTAAAAATGATTAATTTTTTAATAATAAATACGTAATCCACGATTGTAGGTAATATACAATAAAGGACAGCGTAAGAGCTTAAGAGAATGAAGATTCGGCTTTAGAAAATGATAGAACTCCCGCTGGGGCTCCCGCTGGAGCTCTAGTGTATTTTATTATGTGTATTTTTTAGTTCTTTTTTTATATAGATTTTTTTAAATATTTTGAAAAAATAAAAAAAAAATCATAATATTATTAAATAATATTTTCTTAATCACGAAGTAAAATAAAAAAATATTTTTTTATGATTTTTGATTTTACTTCGTGATTAAGGAAGTATTTTTTAATAAATTTTTTTAACTTTTTTATTAAGAAAATGTTTTTAATAATGTTCTAAATTTATTTTATTTTTAAAAATATTAAAAAAATCTATATAAAAAATAACTTAAAAAAAACACATGTAAATATATGCTACAGCTCCCAATGGGAGCTCCCAGCGGGAGCTGTAGCATGATCCTTCGGCTTTTGAGGCTGCCGATAGGGCTTGCTTATCATAAACCTCGGGCGTTGCACCACAAAACTAAAATTAATTGGTTTTTTTTCAGGAACTAAAATCAAGCGTTGGGCTGTCAAAGAAACAGACATCTTTTGTTTTTTTTTTATAAACCGGATCATAACCCTTCATTAAGAGAGGACTTACAAAGTTGACTTGAAAAATAAGCCAATTACAATCGTTGATAACAACCCAGTATACTTTCGTGATTGAGATGGTCTAGTCCAGACGGTAAATCTCTAAAGACCTAGATCTTAGAGAAACTACCACATCTGTCCACGACAGAGGTTACAAAGCCCCATACCTCGACTAAGCAGGGTAGGGTTCACCAAACCCCGTCAATGCAGAGGGGGGACTACTACTCCATTCGGACCAAAGTCCGAAGGCACTATTTTTTTTTTTTTGGACTTTTATTATCCTAGAAACAACATTACACAAAAGAAAAACAGAGAAAAACACTGCACAAAAAGTGAAAAGCAGTGGACAGAGGCTGCTGTGGCGCATGCAGTACACGCGCCGCTTTAGGAGGAGAACCGACAGTCGAGCTTGGAGATCCTGGACTCACAAACTCCAGAACCGCCGCGTGTGGCGTTGGCAGAGGGCTCCCAAGTGGTGCGTGAAAACCACGCGCCGAACGACGCCGGAACTCTAAGCCGTGCATGTGAGCTACTTGCCACTCCGTTTGGTGTCGCATTCGGTGGTCTTAAAGATCGGCGGCTGGGCAACACCATGGCGGGGCACGTGCTGGCTGTGGGTGGCAGAAAGACCCTGAAACTGCGATTCTCCCTTATTTCGCCTGAAAACACAAAAAAAAAAAAACAAACAAAACAACAAAAAAAAAACACTACACAGATGAGAAGGGAGGGAGGAGAAGGAGGCGGGAGGGAGGGAGGGAGGGGAAGGGAGCCGAAGCTCCCACCCCTCTAGCCGGATCTGTGGAGAAGGTTTTAGAGAGAAGGGAGAGAGTTTTAGAGAGAGGGTCAAAGAAACAAACATCAAGTGTGAGTTGTGCACAGTGCACGAGTGAATGTTCCTGTAACTGATGCATAAATAAACCATAAATAATTTTGCATTTTAATGACAATGTTCTGTATTTTCCTCAAAAATAAATTTGCCCACATTATTAGGCTTTTTTTTTATTATTTTTAAATAATAAATGATATTTATAATAATAAAATGCACAAATATTATGTATTCTTTTTAAAAAGAAGTGAATAAATATAAAATTCACAGAAAAAATTAATTTTTTAATAATAGTCTCCACTTAAAAAAAAATACTTATAACTATATCTAACATCACTTTCAATAAATTATTGAAAAACACTGAAGACAGATTTCACCAAATGACGTGTCAAGTGGGGATTTTTTTTAATGTTTTATTTCACTTCCCCGCTCTCTTGGCCCTCCCTAGTTCCCCACTTTTCTTTAAGTATTTCCTTTTATTTTTTATGTTACTTTCGTGCCCCCATTTCCCTCCCCCGACTTTCCTTTCCTTTCTTTTCTATTATTTTTCTCACCTCACCCCCCTCCAGCCAAGTCTCCCTCCCCCCACTTCGCTATCCGGAAATCAGACCTCTAGATAAAGACTCATTCGCCAGTTCTCCCGTGACTCATTCGCTAGTTGATGGGGGCCTAGTCTTAAAGATATGTTGCAAGTTCCTGATTAGTCAAATACAAGTTCAAGGGCTGAAATGATGAAGATTCAGTTTTGATTCATTTGATAAGCGATGGAAAGGGCAACAACATGACTTAAAGGCTTTGGGCACTTAAAGGCTTTCAAATTATTTAATTCATTTAAAAGACTTATTTTCTTAGTTTAGAATAATTGAGTTTATTATGGGAAGCACATAAGGGGGCCTATGCAAGGGCATGTTGAGAAATTTATTATTTTATTGAACTAGAGTTAGGGTTACTGTAGCCGTGACACTGTTCACTCAGTGGTATTTTTGGAAGATGGGATATTATTTTGGCTAGGGTTTTGATTAGGTTTTGGTTTAAATACTCTTTGTAGCCTCATTATAATCATTTTATGAAATTTGATGAATTTATTCATTGTGAGTTGAGTTTTACTCATCTTGTTCTTGATTGAACTTTTGAACTTATAAAAGGTAAATCACAACCTTTGTGACGTTTCTCCTTTGTAATCTGGGTTCTTGAGACGGGTTCTTCGACGGGTCTAGATTTTAATATAATTTAAGTTCTTGAAATGAGTTCTCATCGGGTCTAGGTTTTCTATCCATTGACTTGATTTTGGCTTTCTTGGGGAGTTTTCAAATTGATTGTGGGTTCAGGAGTTTGAGGATGTATTCCCGGAGGAGATGCCAAATGAGTTGCCACACATTAGAGGCATTGAGCACTACATTGATTTTGTGCCAGCTGCGGCAATTCCTAACCGACCTTTCTTTGAAGAACATGAGTCCTTAACACACTTGAAATAACAACGAAAGTTGAATAGAATGCATGCCAAGTGGGGGGCAATTCATTGAGACCTTTCCTCATGTAATCAAGTGCACACAAGGTAAAAATTTTGTGATTGATGCTTTAGCAACAAGGTATGTCCTTGTCATCATTTTAGATGCAAAGTTATTGAGACATGAATATGATAAAAAATTGAACAAGTTAAATACTCTTTGTAACCTCATTTTAATCATTTTATAAAATTTGATGAATTTATTCATTGTGAGTTGAGTTTTACTCATCTTGTTCTTGATTGAACTTTTGAACTTATCAAAGGTAAATCACAACCTTTGTGGCGTTTCTCCTTTGTAATCTAGGTTCTTGAGACGAGTTCTTCAACGGGTCTAGATTTTAATATAATGTAGGTTCTTGAAACGAGTTCTCATCGGGTCTAGGTTTTCCATCCATTGACTTGATTTTGGCTTTCTTGGGGAGTTTTCAAATTGATTGTGGGTTCAAGGGATTTCATTCCCGCAGGCTCATATCACTAGTTCTCCCGTGCCTCATACCCATCGAATCGCCGACTGCCCTGACGACGTCACCGACAGCCGTATACCACTGGATATTTCTCTATATTTGGTTGTTGAGAAAATGAAAGGAAAATAATATTTGTTCTCTATTTAGTTGTTGAGAGGGAAAATCGCAACTTGTTCTCTGATGAGTTATTGAGAAAAAGAATAAAGAAAATATATTTATTCTCTGTTTAGTTGTTGAGAGGGAAAATTGCAAATATGTTTGGTTGTTGAGAAAATCACAAATGAAAATCGAAGGAATATGAGAGAAAGAGAGATGTATGTTGTTTGTTGCCTATGAGAGATGGGAATGACGGCGACGACAACTATTTTTTGGGGTTGGCTCCGATAAAAGATGTTGGCTTTTTTCTGGGGACAACGACATGAGTTTGCGACGAGGAAGGGAGGGGGATTTGGGCAGAGGAGGGAGAAAAAAAATGGACGTGGAGGGCCTATTTTAGTTGAGGGCCCATTTTGTGTTAAAAGCCCAGTATAAAAGAAGCCCAATATAAAAGGCTCTTTGTTAACCGAGGGGAATTAGAGAGTCCAAGGCCCAGCAAAGTCACACACACACACACCACATGCCACCTTTCAAGGGAAGATAGAGATTTCATGCAGATACGTGATCAATTCCAGGGTAATGATCCACACCGATAAACTCTATACCAGATAGGCATCATGTTGGAATCTATATATACCAAGTAACCCTTGATAGTAAGGGATCAATCTCTCTTTTGAATTCTGAATTATTTGTTACACTTATTGACTTAAGCATTAGAGTTTTCCGCCAAAACTTTTTTTCATCACGCAGGTGAATGGTTGCAGATTGGAAATGAGACACGTCCTTTACAGTGGCGCCATCTGTGAGATCCATTTCTCTTTACGTGGTTCTCACAAGCCAACTGTAACCTGTTCCTTAGCAAGCCGAGCGATGGATACATTGCCAGCATCCGTGGAGGCACGACTAGTAGCAGCTGAAGAAAAACTGAAGCAAGCGTTGGAAGCCATGGAGATCCTGAAGAAGGAGAACGACGATTTGTGATGAAAGAATGCTGAATCTAGCAATACCACCATATCTGCTCACAGTGAGCAAGGTGAGGCAGAGGTACCATGCAATATGGAGTCAAACCTAGAACGAACAGAGAAGAAAAAAATGCATGATGAATTGAAAGAACTAGCAGGAAAGTAGGAGATGGCGAAGAAGATGGGGGATCCTCCTTGGTGGAATGCTTGCTAAACCAAACAGATCTGCCGTATAGCGAACGAATCATGGTTGTGCTCCTCCTGCCAAAGTTCAAGGTACCCCAGGTTGACATGTATGATGGGTCCAAAGATCCAATAGACCATCTAGAGAACTTCAAGGCCCACATCATGCTCCACGAGTTTCCAGGCGAGATTGCATGCCGGGCTTTTCCTTTAACCCTAAGGGGAATAGTAAGAGGATGGTTCAGGACCCTCAGGCCAAGGTCAATAGACAGTTTTGAAGAATTGGCTAAACAGTTCCTAACCCAGTTTATGCCTAGCAAGAGGCGCCAGCGCCCAGCCACGTACCTACTAACAGTTAAGCAAAAAGAAGATGAAGACCTGAAGACCTACCTTACCCGTTTCAACAAAGAACGTGCGGGAGGATGAGCAAAATTGGTGCAAGTCAGCAGGAGAGGAAGCGAGAAAGGTGGCCAGACTACAATCCTAGGCTGATACATAACAATTTGAACGTGCGGGAGGACGTGAAAGATAGGGAGGAACGGCGTCAGATCAAGACAGGTAGTCACTACTGCAAATACCACCAGACTGGGTCCCACTGGACCGAAGACTACACAACTATGAAGAACAGAGGAATTGAGCTAGCAAGAACGAGGGAATTGGAACGAATGATTGTAGAACGTTCAAAGCCCAGAAGGTGCCAGGAAACCAGACAAGAAACTAGGAGGAGTAGCAGTCCTGAGCAATGGCACCGAGCAAGTGGCCGCCAAAACATTGGGACAGAAGTAGCTGCCAAAACGTTCAACTTCTCGTATTTCAATATAACTCAGATACCAAGGGCAGACAACGAAGTGGCGGACAAGTTAGCACGAACAACATCGGGAATGGAAAAGGCACCTCTCCATGGTAAGTTGAACAAAGAGTCATCGAGGTCCCAGCCATTGGAACAAAAGTAGGCACCCTAGGTTCCCACATCCCAGAGTGGGCAAGCGTGGTGGTTGAGTACCTAGAGGAAGGGAAGCTACCAGAAGCAAAGGAGGAGGCAAGGAGGATAAGAAGGAAGATGACAAGGATCCTGCTCATCGATGCAGTCCTTTATAAAAGCGGTTTCTCCACCCCACTACTAGGATGCGTGAGGGGATGCCGGTGGTGGTGGCGGTGAGGCCAAGCAGAGTGCGGCGGCACTGGGCTGAGCAAGGGAAGGATCGGCTAGGGAGAGGGCAACGTCCGACGTAAGGGAGAGGGAGGAGAGAGAGAAGGGAGGGAAAAGTGAGGGAGAAAGAGAGAGGGTCTAGTTATTTGATCCAATTCCTTTGTCTTGAGATCTACAAAATGATGTGATGATTAGAGATTAAAACAATGATTTGAAAATGCATAAACATTAACTTAATTAAAAGCACCAAGAGGAATTAAGGTAGAATATTATTTAAACTAAACTTTAGTTTATAAAATAATATTCCTTCATCATTAATAAAATGATGAAATCTTATTTAATATCTTTAAGGAATAAAATCATTTAATTTAATTAGAGTTTTAAACATAATTTCAAATCACATAATATTTTAAATAAGTGGAATCATTTTAATAAATGATTGTCTTATTTAAAATCAAACTTAGTTCAATAACACTGGAAATACTCTATATAAATATTTCTAGTAAAACACTGGACGTACTTTAGAAATCATATAGTATCTTTGAAAACAGGCCATCGGGGTTCTGCACGCAGGACGTGGCTCGCAGTCGTTAGAGAGAAGGGGCAGACTGTTACATAATTTCTGTCCTCGAAATTTGCTTACGTCAGAAACAAGGAGCGTACGTAAGAAGGAAGGAGCGGGGTGTTACGTTCTCCCCACCTTAAATAAATTCCATCCTCGGAATTTGCATAACATTCTAGGAATTTTGCTTAGCGTTCTAGGAACTTGCACAGTGTTCTAGGAATTTGCTTACTCTTGCTATGGGCCTGTTCATACTAGTCCTTGTGTTGTCTTCGTGCGTCTCCGCGCACATTCAACATCTTTGTATTGTCTTGTATGGAACTTTGCTTTCACATCTTGTCACTCCTCCGTCGACTTGCTTACAGTCAATCCAAAGTACTTGAACCCATCCATCACGTAGCGCTTGTACCTTCCACTCTAACATTCTTGCCAGCAAGGCTCGAAGTTGCCATCTCGTTTTCTGTTTCGATCCTAGCTTAGCTCGTCGTCGTTCATGCATTCCTTAACTATTGCAGTCTTTCTAACGTTTCTAGTCAGTTCCTCAATTAGCAAATGTAGCAATGGTTGCTTGCTAATTTCTAACGTTCCATCATCCATTCCTCATCCTCTAACTATGTTCAGTCTCTAATACCTCTTACATTATATGGACTCAGCATTACTTCCTCTTACTAGTTGCCAGTCTGACATGCATGCATTAATTAAGTTATACTTTGAAAATATCATAGCATTAGAATAAAATACTTTCTTGTACTTACTGCAGGACAAGACATTCCTTGGGAAGACGTCAGTCTAGGTTTTTCCTTCACTTGCAGTTCCCTTTTCAAAAATATTCTTTCTTTGGAAAAGTTTTCTCTTATTGGAAAAAAGTTTTCTCTCTTTTATTTTGAAAAGAATACTATAGAGTCTAACATAACCTGGGCTTCGCTTTGATACCACTATGTAACATTTGTCCTTGTGGTGGGACTTTTTATAAAATGATTTTAGAAAGGACGAGGGGAATTACCGTTCGATTTAAAACTTTTTGCTTCCATACTAGGGTGCAAGACTCTACGTTATAAAATAAAATATGTTTTGAGAATAAAAGAGGTTTATAGCGAAAAGCATCAATTTTAACAATAAAAAGGCCTCTCATACATTTAACACTCATGCCTAGACTTCCGTGCTCTTCCCCATGGGCCGTGTCCGTCTTGACGCGTGCTTCTCATTCGGTTCTTGTAGGGGGAGGGGCATGCATAAAAACTAAAATGAGTCGATGACTCGTAAGTGTTACTTCATACAGTTAAAATATAACAATATAGGTTTTCATTCATGCATTCATCATACCATACATACTATACATACATGCATGCGTGCGTTCCTTTGAAAACATCACTGGCTGGGATTTTTCTTTAAAAAAGAACTTTCTTTTCATAAACGCTTCTCTCGTCAGTGCCTTCATTTCTTCAAGAGTGTGTGCATTTGTGCATTCATACATTCATACTTTCTTTCTTATCACTTTCATTGGTCGGTATACACTGTTACACCCCGTGTGTTGGGGTTAGGGTCTTCCTTTGGACCTGGACTTCGCCTGTGGCCACGGTTTGGGAATCCCTTTCATGGGGGGCAGCACTGGGTGCACTACCAGTACTACTTACCCAGCATTGCAATCTACCCATTCATTAGTACCCTTTCCATTCATTCATATGGCCGTTACGTATTTTCATACATTAAACGTTCAGTCCATTCTTTCAGTTCAGTCCTTTCAGTCCTTTTTCAGTTCATTTCAGCTCTATCTTTTTAATTCATTCATGGGCAAACATAATTTAAAAGCATGGGCTTAACACATTGTCTTTCATGGCATCCATAAAACATTAGTTCTTAGCGGCATTAACATCAGTTCATAGGGAACTTTTAAAATACTTTCTTCGCGTCAGTTAAAGCATCAGTTTAAAGCTCAAGGCACATTCCTCGACATTTCTTTTCTTTTCTTAGAAAATACATACAATAGATATTGCGTATAGTCATCCATTCACATGCGTGCAATTAATACTTTGGTTGCGTAAAAAGGAGCTGCCAAGGAGGGGCCGTACATACTTATACCTTTGAACACTTAGCATTTTCTTTCGTAAAACGTCTTTAGTCTTTTCTCAAAGTGTCATAAAGGAAAAGCTTTCGTTTTCATTTTCTTTTATCTTATAAAGACTCTAGAAGAGTATGAACGTAACACTTACCTGGACTCCATGCTATTTGCATGTCATGCAGTCCATTCATGTGCTTGTCAGATGGCAACCTACATGCATACACATACCTTAGAGTCATTCTCTATATAATACATAAGCAACTTAAACTGTAAATAGAACTATGTTATACTTGGAATACTCTCCTTCTATCTCATGCACTTACGTGCCCTTTAATATGTTAAACCCTTCGGGGACCACTTACGGTCACCACATCTTCTAACTCAAAGTCTTGCCTCGAGTACTCATCCACTAAATTGAACCCATGATTCACCTTAGGATTAAGACACTAAGATATTCGTCTTATTCTTCTTATTGACCACCTTCCAACGCATGATTCCGACCGATGGACTCACACATCCCAATCCTAACAATACACCTGTCACAACCTTCATGCATCTTAGCCCAAACTAAATCCTCATTCCCATCCATACAAGCCACACGGCTCTAAGCCAACTCTGAGGCTTAAGCACCGTGTAACTGTACTAAAGACAAATTACCCATTACATATGGTGAATCCGTCCGACACGTGTGTCTCACCATGTTACACATGTACCTTACCCCTTTATCACCTAAGATCAACATATAACATGTTGATCACTTGCTCGTAGAGACAAGGGCCATACTCTGATACCAACCTTCTCTTAACCCGGCTAGCATGACTCTTCATGCTACCCGTCCCTTTTGACAGTTCATCCCAACACTTAACACGACAAGACTCCATTCACAACTATGCCTTATGTCACATCATATAGCTCGAGACTACACCCAAGCTACACCGTAACCTTGTCGCTTTACCCAACATTCTGCTACGTCAACTCCTGACTCATCATGAGTACGGTTCCTCACGTACTCCCGTCACATCGTGACATCTCGTCACATTCCCGTTACGCCATTCCCACACTCTAACACTTACCCTTCATAAGCGTGACTGCCAATAACCACGTCACTTCATGACGTTGCCCAGTCATGCTTCCACTGCGTACTCTTACACTTGTTCCACTACTTCATCCATTGCAAACACGACTGTAAATAGTCATGTCACTTCGTGACATTCCTCAGTCATGCTTCCGCTGCGCACTCTTATACTTGTAGTGCTACTTCACGCATACTCCTAGCCATAAGTCCATCAAGGTGACACTTGCCACCTCAGACTACACAGGCTACACCATAACTACTTCGGGACATTGTTCCACGGTTCCCGACATTACCCATCACGTTCCACACCCATAAATCACATAACCATCCTTGTCTTTACGACACGCCTCACGGAGTGTCGCTGCCACGTGGAGTACACTCCACGTATACTCCCCTCACATATGCCATATCACCACTATGGCATACCCACCATATGGTGCATCACTATATCACATGGAGTACACTCCTCGTATACTCCCTTCATACACACTACGACACATCACCATTATGGCATACCCGTCATATGGTGCATCACTCCACCACGTGGAGTACACTCCTCATGTACTCCCTTTACATACACCACATTACCACTATGGCGTACCTGCCATATGGAGCATCGCTCCACCACATGTACTCCCTTCACATATGCCATATCACCACTATGGCATACCTGCCATATGGAACATCGCTCCACCACATGGAGTACACTCCACGTGTACTCCCTTCACATATGCCATATCACCACTATGGCATACCTGCCATATGGAGCATCGCTCCACCACATGGAGTACACTCCACGTGTACTCCCTTCACATATGCCATATCACCACTATGGACCACATGGAGCATCGCTCCACCACATGGAGCACACTCCACGTGCACTCCCTTTACATACGCTACATCACCATTATGGCATATCCGCCACATGGTGTATCACTCCTTCACATGCAGTACATTCCAAATATACTCCCTTCATACACATTATGCCACACAGAGCACACTCAGCATGTACTCGTCCCATTCCATATATACCATGCCACCATTACAACACAGTCCACAACACTACACAGCGCACTTCCCAATTACACCCAACACTTCACAGCACACTACACAGCACAATACATATCCATCCAACACATATATGCCCAACACCTCACATACGCATCATATCACATCACATCACCACACAGATAAGCTCAACACTTCATCACACAGCACAAAATCACAATACCACAACTCCACAAATACCAACAGCACAGTCCACAACCTAGTCAACTAATCAATATCTAACATAATTAACGAGGGATAGAGGTTATACCATCAACGGGATAACCCGTGCGTTGCTCGTTGATCGTCATAGCCGATGATGTCAGAAGTGTCGTACGTGGCAGCTAACCCTCGTACGTTAACTGTTTAGGCATTTGAATAGCTAGGTGTGGTCTTGGAGGGGCTCGTGGTGGCCTTATGATGGTGGCAATGAGCGTAACAGGGCGGATCTAGCAGTGTACAGTGACGATCAGCCACATGCAAGGGCTGTCCATCGCGTGCAGTGACTATCCACCACTCAAAGTGGTGGTTTGGACCTAGGGTTGGACTGAGGGGTTGCTGGTGGAGCTTGTGGTGGCACTAGGGTGGCGCCACGGTGGCTCTTGGTGGCGGATCTGGCTGCACGGTGGAGGAGAAGTCATGGGAGAGTGAGAGAGAGTGTGCATGCATGGGTGGTAGATCGGAGCTAATGGCGGTTGGAATAGTTCGGTGGTGGCCTAAGGAGGCTGGAGGTGGTGGTCATCTGTCGTGGGTGGCGGTGCACGGCGGTGGAGGGTGTGCAACCAGTGCGTGTGAAGAGTGGAAGCCCGTGCGGTGGAGAAGGGCTTCTGGCCATGGGTCACGTGGAGGAGGAAGGGGGGAGGGAAGGGGAGGTCCATGGCAGTGCTTGGTGGCCGTGGGTACTGCGTACGACGGTGCTAGAGGCAGTGCACGATGAAGCCGTGCGTGGGTCTCTTGTGCGTGCAAAGGGGAAGGTGGTTGCATGGGAGGGGTTGAGCGTACTGGAGGGTGATGACAGGTGGAAGAGGAAGCTGCTGTGGGAGTGGTGGCGCCAGAGGACGGCGCACGGCGCAATGTGCACCAAGCCCATTCGGGCTTTGCACTTCCAGCGAGGAGAAAGGGAGAGCGTGAGAGCGTGAGAGAGAGAGGCTGGGCCGGTTGGGCTCGCCGGAGGGAGGTAGAGATTATGGTGCCGGCGGTGAGGTCTGCCGGTGCACAGAGAGGCCGGGCTGTGCATTGGAGGCTTCGGCGTGGGGGATGGGCTGCTTACGTTGTACACTGGGGAGAGGGAGGAGAGAGAGAGAGAGAGCTATGGGAAATGAGGGAGAAAGAGAGGGGGTCTGGGTATTTAACCCAATCCCTTCGTCTGGGGATTCACGTAACGATCTAACGATGGATCTCAAACACTGATTTGAAAATGCGTAAAACATTAACTTAATTAAAAGTGCTTAGAGGAATTAAGGTAGAATTTTATTTTAAACTAACTTTAGTTTATAAAATAATATTCTTCATCATTAATAAAATGATGAAGTCTCACTTAACATATTAAAGAGAATAAAACCATTTAATTAATAAAAGCTTTCAACATAATTTAAATCTCATAATATCTTAAATAGTTAAAATCATTTTAATAATGCTATTAAGATGATTTCTGACAATTATAATATTTTTGGAGCTCTTAAAGAATATTATAATTGTCATATTTAAAATCAAGTTTAGTTCAATAACACTGGAAATACTCTTTATAAATATTTTCAGCACATTTAAAACACTGGGCATGCCCTAGAAGTCACACGATATCTTTCGAAACACGCCATCATGGTTCTGTACGCAAGTCTCGCAGTCGCTAGTGAGAAGGGGCAGACAATTTACAAAATCTTTGCCCTCGGGATTTGCTTATGTCATAAAGACGGAACATGTGTCAGGAGGAAGAAACGTACGTAAGAAGGAAGGAGCAGGGTATCACAATCTTCCCACCTTAAATAAATTTCGTCCTCGAAATTTGCTCAAGGTTCTAGGGATTTGCTTAGTACTTTAGGAATTTGCTTAGCGTTCTAAGAATTTTGCTTAGTATTTTAAGGAATTTCTTCATCTTTATTAGGGATCTGTTCATACGTGTCCTCGCCTTGTCTTTACAGGTCTCCGCGCACATTCAGCATCTCAGTCACGTCTTGTACAATACTTGCCCTCACGTCTTTTCGTTCCTCCATCGACATGCTTAAAGTCAGTCTGATGTACTTGAGTCCATCCATCATGTAGCACTCGTACCTTCCATTCTAACATTCTTGGCGGCGAGCTTGAAGTCGCCATCTCGTTTTGCATTTCGGTCCTAGCATAGTTCATGTGCATTGATGTGTTTCTTAACCATTACAGTCTTCCTAACATTTCTAGTCCGTTCCTTAATTAGCATGCAGCTATTGTTGCATGTCCTAATGTTCCATCATTCATTCCTTATCCACTAACTATGCTCAGTCTTTGATACCTTTTACATTCTATACACTTAGCATGACTACCTCTTTCTAGTTGCCAATCTGACATGCATGCATTCATTAAGTCATACTTTGAAAATATCATAGCATAAGAATAAAAATACTTTCTTGTACTTACTGCAGAACAAGACATGCCTTGGGAAAACGTCAGTCTAGGTTTTTCCTTCACGTACAGTTCTCTTTTCAAAAGTTTTCTTTCCTTGAAAAAGTTTTCTTTCATTGGAAAAGGATTTTCTCTCTTTTATTTTGAAAAGAACACTATAGAGTCTAGCATAACCTGAGCTTTGCTCTGAGACCGAGCAAAGCCCAGGTTATGCTCAGTCTCATACCTGTAAAAATATAAAGAACACTGTAAAAATAACCTGGGCTTTGCTCCATGACCACCACCGTTCACCACGCCGCCGTGCGTGGTGGGCCCATAACCCACAGGTCATAGGATCAAAACCTGGCTCTGATACCAACTTGTAACGCCCATCCTTATGGTGGGACTTTTTACAAAATATTTTTATTAAAGGACAACGGGAATTACCGTCCGATTTCAAAATTTTCACTTGCATACCCAGGGCTCGAGACTCCACGTTTATAAATTAAAATGTGCTTTGGGATAAAAGAGGTTTACAGTGGAAAACATTAATTTTTGCAATAAAAGGCCTCTCGTGCGTAGACTTCCGTGCTCCTCCCCATGGGCCGTGTTCGTCCTGATCATGCAGTTCCTGTGGGGGGAGGGACATGCATAAAAACTAAAATGAGTCGAAGACTCGTAAGCATTACTTCATACAGTTAAAATATAACAACATAGATTTTTATTCATGCATTCATCACTCGTACATACTATTACGTGCATGCATACGTGTCATACGTGCGTTCGTTTGAAAACATCACTGGACAGCATTTTTCTCTTTTAAACATGGGCATCCTTTTCGTAAAACGTTTCTCCCGTCAGTGCCTTCATTTCTTCAAGATTTCGTGCGTGTTTACGTGCATACGTGCGTTCTTTTGAAAACGTCACTGGACGGGGTTTTTCCTTTTAAAAGGCTTTCCTTTCTTTAAAACATGTCCCTCGTCAGTGCCTTCATTTCTTAAAGGTTCGTGCGTTCATACATATATGCATACATCCATTCGTTCTTATCACTTTCATAGGCCAGTACACATTGTTACGCCCAATGTGTTTGGGGTTAGCGGTCTTCCTTTGGACCCGGATTCCGCCCGTGGCCACAGGTTGGGAATCCCTTTCATAGGGGGTAGCACTGGGTGCACTTCCAGTACTACTTACCCGGCATTGCAATCTGCCCATTCATTGGTACCCTTTTCGTTCATTCATGTGTGCCGTTACGTATCTTCATACATTCATACTTTCATTTCTTTCTTTCTTGCTTTTCATTCATTCATTCATTCGTTCATGTCAACTAGAAAGAGCTGAAGCTTTCATTCAGTTCATTCTTTCATTTAACAGTCCTTTCTTTTCATGAGAAAACATTTCTTTTTGTGAGAAAACATCGTTTGGGGCATAAGCCCGAAAATCGTCTTTTCGTCTTTCAGTTCATTTCAATTCTATCCTTTCTTTAACAGTTTGTTCGTGCATACGTCATTTGAGAACATACATGGCATTAAACGTAAGCTTTCATGGCATCCCATAAGTGTCACCTTGAACGTCGTCTATCATGGCATCCACGAGCATCACCTCGTGACACACATGAGAGCGTCGGTTTGTAGGATCCATAAAAGCATCCGTTCTCATGCCTTTCATACATTTTCATCAGTTTATGGATTTTCATAGAAAATACATACAATAGATACAGCGTATAGTCATCCATTCACATGCGTGCAATTAATACTTTGGTTGCGTAAAAATGGGCTGCCAAGGAGGGGCCGTACATACTTATACCTTTAAACACATAACATTTTCTTTCGTAAAACGTCTTTAGTCTTTTCTTAAAGCATCATAAAGGAAAAACTTTCATTTTCATTTTCTTTTATCTTATAAAGACTCCAGAAGAGTATGAACATAACACTTACCTGGACTCCATACTATTTGCATGTCATGTAGTCCATTCATGTGCTTGTCAGATGGCAACCTACATGCATACACATAACCTTAACGTCATTCTCTATCTAATGCATAAGCAACTTAAACTAGAAATAGAACTACGCTATACTTGGAACACTCTCCTTCTATCCCATGCACTTATGTGCCCTTTACTATTAAACCCTTCGGGGACCACTTACGGTTACCACATCTTCCAACTCGAAGTCTTGCCTCGAGTGCTCATCCACTAAAGTGAACCCATGATTCACCTTAGGATTAAGCCACTAAGACATCTATCTTACTCTTCTTACAACCATATTCCGACGCATGATTCCGACCGATGGAATCACGCATCCCAATTCTAGATAATATGCCCATCACTACCTTCATGCACCTTAGCCCATACTAATCCTCATTCCCATCCATCCAAGTCACATCGCTCTAAGCCAACTCTGAGGCTTAAGCACCATGTCATTGCACTCATGACAGATTACCCATTACATATGGTGAATCCGTCCGACACATGTGTCTGACCAGATTATACATGTACCTTACCCCTTTATCACCTGAGATCAACATATAACATGTTGACCACCTGCTCGTAAGGACAAGAGCCATACTCTGATACCATCTTCTCTTAACCCGGCTAGCATGACTCTTCACACTACCCGTCCCTTTTGACAGTTTATCCCTACACTTAACACGACAAGACTCCATTCACAACTATGTCTTATGTCACGTCACATAGCCCGAGATTGCTCCAAAGCTACACTGTGACCTTGTCGCGTTACCCAATATTCTGCTACGTCAACTCCTAACTCATCACGAGTACAGTTCCTCACGTACTCCCGTCACATAGTGACATCTCGTCACGTTTCCATTATGCCATTTCTACACTTTAACACTTCACCCATCATAAGCATGACTTCCAATAACCACGTCACTTCGTGACGTTGCCCAATCATGCATCCGCTGCGTACTCTTACACTTGTTCCACTACTTCACCCATCACAAGCACGATTGTCAGTAGTCATGTCACTTAGTGACATTCCTCAGTCATGCTTCCACTGCGCAGTCTTGTACTTGTTCCGCTGCTTCGTGCGTACTCCTAGCCATAAGTCCATCATGGTGACACTTGTCACCTCAGACTACAAGCTATGCCATAACTACTTTGGGACACTGTTCCACAGTTCCCGACACTACCCATCATGTTCCACGCCCATAAATCACATAACCATCCTTATTTCTATGACACGCCACACGACATATTGTTGCACCTTATGGAGTACATCCCATGCGTACTCTCTTCTCACATGCTACGCCACATCATCACTATGGCGTACCAGTCATATAGTACATCACTCCATCACATGGAGTACATTTCACTTGTACTCCCTTTACATACGCTCTATCACCACTATGACATACCCGCCATATGGTGCATCACTATATCACATGGAGTACACTCCTTGTATACTCCATTCATACACACTACGACACATCACCATTATGGTATCCCCGCCATATGGAACATCACTCCACCACATAGAGTACATTCCACACATATACAACATGCCACATCACCATTATGGCATATCCGCCACATGGTGCATTACCCCGCCATACAGAGTACACTCATCGTATACTCTCTTCATACGCACTATGCCACATTACCATTCTGGCATACCCGCCATATGATGCGTCACTCCACTACATGGAATACACTCTGCATTTACTCCATGCACGTTACGCCACATCACCACTATGGCATACACGCCATATGGTGCATCGTCCACCACATAGAGTACATTCCACATGTACTCCCCACATATACCATACCCCACACAGAGTACACTCATCGTGTACTCCCTTCATACACACTACGACACATCACCATTATGGCATATCCGCCATATGGTGCATCACTCCACCACATGGAGTACACTCCACGTGTACTCTTTTTACATGCACTACGCCACTGAGTACACTCCACTCGTACTCATCCCATTCCACAATACGACAGGAGGTTAAGAAGTGCTTTTAAATTATGCTGAAGAATATTATTTTATAAACTAAAGTTAGTTTAAAATAATATTTACCTTAATTCCTCTAAGTGCTTTTAATTAAGTTAACATTTACGCATTTTCAAATTAGTATTTTAATTCCTCATCGTTAGATCGTTGCGTAGGCCCCAAGACGAAGGGACTGGATAATAAACCCAGACCCTCTCTCTCTCTCCTCCCTCTCTCATTTGGCGTACGTAGTACGCAGCCCCTATGCCCGAAGCTTCTCCCTCGTAGCCCAGCACCGCCGTGCGCCGGTGACCGTGACCTCCACCACCTTTCACCTCCTCCCACTCCAACAAGCCTCCCCGTGGCAGTCTCTTCCTCTCACGCTCTCTCTTCCTCTCCCTTGGAAGTGCAAAGCCTGAACGGGCTTAAGGCCACTGCACCACCCAATGGCTCCACCGCTCCCACGACGACCTCCCCTCCCACCAGTCATCATCCTCCACCGAAGCAAGCCCTTGTTGTGCAGCCCTCCCTCCTCTCTCACGGCAAGTAGCCGAAATGGGTCTTTGACCCATTTCCCCATCGTGCGCCGCTGTGCGCGGCACCCACGACAACCAAGTGATGCCGTTGACTTCCCTCTTCCTCCCCCTTCCTCCTCCACGTGACCCGAGGCCCATAGCCTCTCTCCACCACACGGGTTTCCCCCTCATGCATGCACGGGTTGCGTGTCCTCCACTTCCGTGCACCGTCACCCACAGTGGGTAACCACCGTCATCAGCCTCCTCAAGCCGCCACCAAGCCAAGCCAACCATTCATGGCCCCGATCTGCCACCCATGCACGCACACTCTCTCTCACTCTGCCATGGCCTTTCCTCCACTTCATGGACTTGAACCGCCGCCGTGAGCCACCGTGGCGCCACCTCGACACCACCACGAGATCCACCGCATTTCCCTTAGCCAAACCCTAAGTCCAAACCACCACTTTATGTGGTGGTTAACCACTGCACATGATGGATAGTCACTGCGCGTGATTGACAGCCACTGCACACGATTAGAGCCGCCGTGTTATGCCCCTCACCACCATCACAAGGCCATCACGAGCCCTTCCAAGACCACACCTAACTATCCAAACGCCCAAATGGTCCCCGTATGTGGCATAGCCGCCCCGTATGTCCTTTCCGACATCATCGGCTGTGACGATCAACAAGCAATGCACGGGTTATCCCGCCGATGGTATAAACCTCTATCCCTCGTTAATTATGTTAGATATTGATTAGTTGACTAGGTTATGGACTGTGCTGTTAGTATTAATGGAGTTGTGGTATTGTGATGTGGTGTTGTGTGATGAAGTGTTGGGCATTCTGTGTAGTGAAGTGTTGGGTATATATGTGTTGGATGGAGATGTACTGTACCGTGTAGTGTGCTGTGGAGTGTTGGGTGTAATTAGGAAGTGCATTGTGTAGTGTTGTGGACTGTGTTGTAATGGTGGCGTGGTATATGTATGGAATGGAAACAGTACACGCTGAGTGTACTCTGTGTGTGTGTGGCGTAATGTGAGACAATGAGAGTATATGTAAAATATAACCTCCTGTCGTATTGTGGAACGGGATGAGTACGAGTGGAGTGTACTCAGTGGCGTAGTGCGTGTAAAAGGAGTACACGGGGAGTGTACTCCATGTGGTGGAGTGATGCACCATATGGCGGCTATGCCATAATGGTGACGTGCCGTAGTGTGTATAAAGGGAGTACACGATGAGTGTACTCTGTGTGGGGTATGGTATATGTGGGGAGTACATGTGGAATGTACTCTATGTGGTGGACAATGCACCATATGGCGTGTATGTCATAGTGGTGATGTCGCGTAACGTGCATGGAGTAAATGCAGAGTGTATTCCATGTAGTGGAGTGACGCATCATATGGCGGGTATGCCAGAATGGTAATGTGGCATAGTGCGTATGAAGAGAGTACACGATGAGTGTACTCTGTATGGCGGGGTAATGCACCATGTGGCGGATATGCCATAATGGTGATGTGGCGTGTTGTATATGTGTGGAATGTACTCTATGTGGTGGAGTGATACTCCATATGGCGGGGATGCCATAATGGTGATGTGTCGTAGTGTGTATGAAAGGAGTATACGAGGAGTGTACTCCATGTGATATAGTGATGCACCATATGGCGGGTATGCCATAATGGTGATGGAGCGTATGTAAAGGGAGTACAAGTGGAATGTACTCCATGTGATGGAGTGATGTACTATATGACAGGTACGCCATAGTGATGATGTGGCTTAGCATGTGAGAAGAGAGTACGCATGGGATGTACTCCATAAGGTGCAACAATATGTCATGTGGCGTGTTGCAGAAATAAGGATGGTTATGTGATTTATGGGCGTGGAACATGATGGGTAGTGTCGGGAACTATGGAACAGTGTCCCGAAGTAGTTATGGCATAGCCTGTAGTCTGAGGTGACAAGTGTCACCGTGATGGACTTATGGCTAGGAGTATGCGCGAAGTAGCAGAACAAGTATGGTCTTATGTCCCAGTGCTGCCCCCCTATGAAAGGGATTCCCAACCCGTGGCCATGTGCGGAATCCGGGTCCAAAGGAAGACCGCTAACCCCAAACACATGGGGCGTAATAGTGTGTACTGGCTTATGAAAGTAATAAGAACGAATGGATGTATGCATGCATGTACGAAAGCACGAATGCACAAACCTTTAAGAAATGAAGGTACTGATGGGGGACACGTTTTAAATAAAGGAAAGTCTTTTGAAAGAAAAGTCCCGTCCAGTGACGCTTTCAAAAGAACGCACGTATGCACATAAACATGCACGAACTCTTGAAGAAATGAAGGCACTGACGAGAGAAACATTTTATGAAAAGGATGCCCATGTTTAAAAGAGAAAAACCCCGTCCAGTGAAGTTTTCAAACGAACGCACGTAAACACGTATGCATGCACGTAATAGTATGTACGAGTGATGAATGCATGAATGAAAACCTATGTTATTATATTTTAACTCTATGAAGTAATGCTTACGAGTCTTCGACTCATTTTAGCTTTTATGCATGTCCCTCCCCCCACAGGAACTGCATGATCAGGACGGACATGGCCCATGGGGAAGAGCACAAAAGTCTAGGCACGAGTTTTAAACGTACGAGAGGCCTTTTTATAAACGTGGAGTCTCGCACCCTGGGTATGCAAGTGAAAAGTTTTAAACAGGACGGTAATTCCCGTCGTCCTTTTTATAAAAATATTTTGTAAAAAGTCCCACCACAAGGATGGACATTATAGGTGCGGTGGCCTGGGTGGCCGCGTACGGCTGCGTTAGGTGTTGCGCATGATGAAACCGTGCGTGAGAGGTTGCGTGCATGCTTGGGGGAGAACGGCTGCAAGGTGGGAGCTGGGTTTGCTAGTGAGAGTTCACCGACATGAGGGGACACCAGTGGTGATGGCAGTGAGGCCAGGCAGCATGCGGCGGCACTGGGCTGAGCAAGGGAAGGATCAGTTAGGGAGAGGGCAGCGTGGGACGTAAAGGAGAGGGAGGAGAGAGAGAGGGGAGGGAAAAGTGAGGGAGAAAGAGAGAGGGTCTGGTTATTTAATCCAGTCCCTTCGTCTTGGGATCTACAAAATGATGAGAGATTAAAACACTGATTTGAAAATGAGTAAACATTAACTTAATTAAAAGCACTAAGAAGAATTAAGGTAGAATATTATTTAAACTAAACTTTAGTTTATAAAATAATATTCCTTCATCATTAAAAAAATGATGAAGTCTTATTTAATATCTTTAAGGAATAAAATCATTTAATTTAATTAGAGTTTTAAACATAATTTTAAATCACATAATATTTTAAATAATTAGAACCATTTTAATAAATGATATTAAAATGATTTCCGACAATTATAATATTTTTGGAGCTCTTAAAAAATATTATAATTGTCTTATTTAAAATCAAATTTAGTTCAATAGCACTGAAAAATACTCCATTTAAATATTTTCAGTTCATTTAAAACACTAGGCGTACTTTAGAAATCACATAGTATCTTTGAAAACACGTCGTCAAGGTTCTACACACATGACGAGGCTCGAAGTCGTTAGAGAGAAGGGGCAGTGATGAGCACCAAAATGGACCAAGTCTTAAAGATCCTTTGCAAGTTCCAAATGGGTCAATTACAAGGTCAAGGCCAAGAAGATCAAGGAGGCAATGCAAGGATTAGCACAATCCACTTGGGATGAAGCTAGCAAGACTCCAACACTCAAGATGGACTTGAAGGATGAAGATCCAGTTTTGATTTATTTGATAAGCTATGGAAGAGGACAACAATGTCACTTAAAGGCTTTGGGCTCTTGAAGGCTGGATTGGCACAATCCACTTGGGATGAAGGTAGCAAGACTCCAACACTCAAGATGGACTTGAAGGATGAAAATCCAGTTTTGATTCATTCGATAAGCTATGGAAGAGGACAACAACATAACTTAAAGGCTTTGGGGGCTTGAAGGCTTTCAATTTATTTAATTCATTTAAATGACTTATTTTATTAGTTCAGAATTATTGGGTTTAATTATGAGAAGGACTTAAGGGGGGGGTCTGTTCAAGGGCATGTTGGAAAATTTATTATTTTGTTGAACTAGGGTTTCAAGAAGTACTGTAGCGAACTAGGGTTTCAAAAGTACTGTAGCCGAGTTATTGTAGTGCCGTACTGTAGTTGCAGAACTATTCACTCAGGGGTATTTTGGAAGATGGGGCATTATTTTGGTTAGGGTTTTAATTAGGTTTTGATTTAAATACTCTTTGTAGCCTCATTTTAATCAGTTTATGTAATTTAATGAATTTATTCATTGTGAGTTGAGTTTTACTCCTCTGGTTCTAGATTGAACTTTTGAACTTATCAAAGGTAAATCACAACCTTTGTGCCGTTCCTCCTTGTAATTTAGGTTCTTGAGACAGGTTCTTCAACGGGTCTAGATTTTAATATAATCTAGGTTCTTGAAACAAGTTCTCATTGAGTCTAGATTCTCCATCCATTGACTTGATTTTGGCTTTCTTGGGGAGTTTTCAAATTGAATGTGGGTTCAAGGGATTCCATTCCAGCGGGTTCATATCAGGCAGACTGTTACATAATTTCCATCCTCGAAATTTGCTTACGTCAAAAAGAAAGAGTGTACGTAAGAAGGAAGGAGCGGAGTGTTACATTCTCCCCAGCCTAATAAATTCCATCTTCGGAATTTGCTTAATGTTCTAGGAATTTTGCTTAGCGCTCTAGGAATTTGCACAGTGTTCTACGAATTTGCTTACCCTTGCTATGGGCTCGTTCATACTAGTCCTCGCGTTGTCTTCGCGCGTCTCCGCACACATTCAGCGCCTTTGTCACGTCTTGTACGGAACTTTGCTTTCACGTCTCGTCACTCCTCTGTCGACATGCTTACAGTCAGTTCGAAGTACTTGAACCCATCCATCACGTAGCGCTCATACCTTCCACTCTAACATTCTTGCCAACAAGGCTCGAAGTTTCCATCTCGTTTTCCATTTCGATCCTAGCTTAGCGTCGTCGTTCATGCATTCCTTAACTATTGCAGTCTTTCTAAGTTGATTGGGAAATGTTTGATGTTTCCAACATTTTAGGGTGAATCGAAACCCTAAAATAATTTAGGGTATTTCGAAAAAAATGAAAAAAAAAAAACCATGGAGTCACGAACAAAATCAGACACAACTACACAGTACACATTGTTCATCAATCATTCAAATCGCATGTACAATCAAGTCTCCACAACACACAATTCACAAAATCTCATCCTCCATCTCCGATTAAACCCCCACCTTCCTCCAATTTCCATTCTATAAAATAAATATCACAAAAAGTTAAATTAGATTTAGGGTTTCTTACCTTCGGTGACGGAGATGAAGATAGAGTCACTGAACGCTACAACGAAGGCAATGGTGACGGCGACGGAGATGCAGATTGTAGAACGTAAGCAACCGAGCGGCAAGGGACGGAGAGGCGAGAGAGAGAGAGATTCTGGGTAGGGTAATGTCGCCGAGGGGGGGGGGGGATCTAAACAAATAATGAAACGGCGTCATTTCATTTTTTGTATATTTAAGAAAAAACCCAGGCATGAAACAACGTCGTTTCATGCCTTGGTTATTTATTTATTTTATATCTATATACTTAATATATATAATTATATATATATAAGTGGGGCGGGGAGGGGGTAGCCCCTATCCCGCCCCCACCTTGGGGGTCAAATGTGGGCAGGACCACCCACCCCCTACATCTGATAGAAGGGGGCTCCGGCCCGTTAGACGGGGGCCGAGCTAAAGTAGGGCGGGGCCCCGTTGCCCACCCCTACTTCAAAGCCTTTCTGAGCCTCAAAAAGTTGGGACCTCGCCTAGTCCCTTTCAGACTGGAGGATCTTCAGGGCAAAGTCATCCCTGACTTTTGCCTCTTGGGCAAGGCGCACAGCTTCACGGAGTTGAAGGGCATCTTCCTCGTGAATCTCCAAGTCGCCTTGCAGCGAATGGGAGTAACCCTCCGACTGCACTAGCAGTACTTCAAGCTCTTTCTTCTTCTCCACCAGGGTGTCTAGCTCAGCCCTGTCAGCCTACTACTTCTCGGAAGTGCGCTTGGTGACATAGCACAACTTTTGCCGCTCCTTGATCTCCTCCTCTAGGCGGGCACGATCAACCACAATCCACGTTGCCAGATCATTAATGCCCTGCAAAAGAAAGTGAAACAACCCAAGTAAGAAACTGCGTGGAAGCACAACAAGAAGATAAACAAGCCACATGGTACCTCAAAAAACCAATCCCTTAAATGGTTAGCCATCTAAGCAATAGCTTCAGCTTGGGCATTAGCAGAAGTAGAGGAGGCACCGCCACTAGCATCACCACCAATGATCTCCCTAGGGCTAGGAACAACCCTGAGCGAGAAAGCCTTTGCAAGCCTCAAGGTTGAATCCACCACCCTCTTTAGCAGGCCCCCGAGCGTATAGGTGGAAGGAGGGACTTGGCGTAGGCCAAGTCAGCCTCAATTAGGCGAGTATCTTCTTGCAAAAAATTGCCCCATTCCTCTTCAAAGAGGGAGTCGGTGTCTCCCCCAAAGGATGGGGCACAGAGGGGAGGAAAAGAAAGGCCTTTGCCGTTGCCAAACAACGAAGGGGTACTTCCCCCAAAGACAGTGACTAGCGGGGTCTCTAAGGCGGGTTGTTCCCCCACCCCCCTCGACGCGGATGTGCACACAATAAGAGGATGTATGCCCAACAACACCGCCCTGATCAGCAGCCTTGACGCCCAAGTTTTCACGAACATCCCCAGCAAGGGAAGGAATGAGACCGCCCACCACGGGTGGGTGAACCCCTGCACCCATGACAGCATCCAAGTAAAGAGTGGTCACAACCTTAGCATCTAGCTCGCCCTCCCTCACCCAACCTTCAACAACTGGAAATTCAAATATAGGGTTGGCTGCCAGTGGGCATGCCGGCCAAGGGGCCTCAACCTGAAAAGTGGCAGCCAAATCGAAGAGGGCCATGCTGGCAAAACTTTCAGCATCTCGTAGGCCAGAAGAATGTGGCCATGCAGAGGAGCCACAATGTACTGGAAGTGCGGCAGTAGCCAGCGGGGTGGGCGGTTGAGCCTGACCGCCCCCCTAGGGTGCAGCAGTTTCCTATCCTCTAATTGTGGCACATGGAGGGAAACGGTGGCTGGTTGCATAGGTGTTTGAGTTTGGGCGCCCTCCAAGGGCGCCAAAGCTTCCATAGACAATGACACGGGAAGCACGGCTATGGCTGGCGACGTGGGCATCTGGGCACAGGCACCCTCCAAGGATGTCAGAGTTTTCTTTTGTGAAGGCGATGAGGGAGAAGAATCTTCAGAGCAAGCTCTTTTTCTCTGACTTTTATTGTCATTATTTTTCTTGCTTCTTACTTTCCTCTTCTCTTTACTTTCTTTCTTCTCAGACATTTTCTTTTTCTTCTCCTTCTTTCCTTGCTCAGAGTGGTCATCCTCCTTATTTTTCACAAAGGGTTTCTGTAAAGGAGCAGGAATTATATCTGAAATCATGAACGAATATCCCTGAACATGGGAGCGATTGGGGGACATCAGAAACCTGTCAATGTAATCAGGCGTCAGCAAAAAATCAGTCCAAAATCTCCAGGGTGGACCGCAGCCCAAGAATGGATAATCTCAATTCGGGCAAGCTCCCGACGTGACAAAGGCGGCATGGTTGTCTACAAACTCTTATCTTCAGGAAAAGGGCGCCAGATTGCCCTAACTAGAAAATCTCAAAAAATAGCTTCTTGGGCAGGAAAGTCCCAACCTTGGCCAATGATAAAGAAAAACTAGGTTGTCCAAGCTTTGGCGTTAGAATACCGAGTTTCAAATCGGGCCAAAGGCTGCCCTTTATCTTTCCTACGAAAGCTGGCTACATTGCCCTTGGTGGCTGGCCTCACGTTGTAGAAACCCAAAAACTCTTGGGCGGCCAGGTTGGGTTAAAGATCCCCAAAAGGCTCTAAGACCATGAAGAAAAAAATGCAGGCACAAAGATAAGCCCTCAATGCAAAAGGATGGAGTTGAGCGGGCTCTATATCGAGTAAGTGCAAGATGTCGCGAACGGGGCGGTAGAAGGGAAGTCTCAACCCGTGGGACATCAGGGACGTGGTCAGAGTAACCTTGCCTACAAAACCCTCATCATCACAGCACCCCGATGGGGAACCTTGATATGAACCTGCGGGAATGAAATCCCTTGAACCCACAATCAATTTGAAAACTCCCCAAGAAAGCCAAAATCAAATCAATGGATGGAGAATCTTGACCCGTTGAGAACTTGTTTCAAGAACCTAGATTATATTAAAATCTATACCCGTTGAAGAACCTGTCTCAAGAACTCAGATTACAAAGGAGGAACACCACAAAAATTGTGATTTACCTTTAATAAGTTTAAAAGTTCAATTAAGAACAAGAGGAGTAAAACTCAACTCACAATGAATAAATTCATCAAATTTCATAAACTAATTAAAATGAGGCTACAAAGAGTATTTAAAACAAAACCTAAGTAAAACCCTAGCCAAAACAATGTCCCATCTTCCAAAAATATCCCTGTGTGAATAGTGCCACGTCTACAGTACGACGCTACTGTAACTTGGCTACAGTACTTTTGAAGCCCTAGTTCGCTACAGTACTTCTTGAAACCCTAGTTCAATAAAATAATAAATTTTCCAACGTGCCCTTGACAAGGCCCCCCCTTAAGTCCTTCTCATAATTTAATCCAATAATTATAAACTAATAAAATAAGTCATTTAAATGAATTAAATAAATTGAAAACCTTCAAGGGCCCAAATCCTTTAAGTCATGTTGTTGTCCTCTTCCATAACTTATCAAATGAATCAAAACTGGGTCTTCATCCTTCAAGTCCATCTTGAGTATTGGAGTCTTGCTAGCTTCATCCCAAGTGGATTGTGTCAATCCTTGTATTATCTCATTGATCTTCTTGGCTCTTGACCTTGTAATTGACCCATCTGGAACTTGCAAAGAATCTTTAAAACTAGGTCCATCTTGGTGCCCATCATTCCACCTCTCCTCAAAAGGATTCGACCTCGAAAATCTACCTGGATCAAAAGGAAAAATGTTAGTAACATTGAAAATAGCAGAAACATGATACTTACCTAAAAGATCCACTTTATATGCATTTTGATTAATTTTCTCAATAACTTGAAAATGTTCATCGAAGCTACTTCTATCATCAACAAGCAAAAGTATCAAAGGTAAATGAGTAAGTGGATTAAAACCATAAACAATTTCAAACGGAGAATAAGAAATAGTAGTATGCAAGGTTTTATATGCACACTCTAATAAGGGCAAATGATACTCCCGCAAACGTTCATGTAACAATTCAACGCATGGCAAATGATACTCCCATAAACGTTCATGAAACACACCTAAAGCTTTCCTTACACCGAAATGATCACTCCAATTATATGCAAACTCAATGAATGGCAAGTAATACTTCGACAAATGTTCATGCAACACGTTAATGAATGACAAATAATACTTCCACAAACGTTCATGCAACACTTCAATGAATGGTAAATGATAATCCCACAAATGTTCATGCAACACATCAATGAATGACAAATGATACTTCCACAAACGTTCATGCAACATGTCATTGAATGACAAATGATATTCCCACAAACGTTCATGCAACACAACAAGTCTTTCTTACACCAAGGTCACCCAACAAACCACCATGTCTATCGACACAAGCAACTTACGCATAAAACTAGTAGGCACACAAAATCTATTCTCTCTAAACAAGTACCAATCTAGCTTATAGAACTTATCAAACGATGATTTCTCACATGTTCCATACACACTAGCAAAGTCATCACCATTAGTATGCAATTTTTTATCATATTCAAGTCTCAACAATTTCACATCTAAAATAAAGACAAGGACATACCTTCTTGCTAAAGCATCAACCACAAAATTTTCTATACCTTGTGTGTATTTGAATACAGGAGGAAAGGTATCAATGAATTCCTCCCACTTGGCATGTTTTATATTCAACTTACCTTGTCCCTTCAATTACTTCAAGGACTCATGTTCGTCAAAGAAAGGTTGAGTAGGAATAGTCACACCCGGCACACAATCAATGTAATGTTCTATCTCTCTAATAGGTGGCAATCCACTAAATACACCGCTAGGAAACACGACCTCATATCCTTGCAACAAAGAGACAACAATACTAGGCAAAGATATGTCAAGTTCGTTAGTATTATGACTCACCTTAGCATAAAAACTCACTTTTCTCTTTGTTTTTCTCTCACTTTCTTCACTTTCTCTTTTCTTTCCACACTCCTTTTCTTTTTCACTCTCTTTTTCCCTTTCGCACTCTTTTTTCTTTTCACTCTTTTTTTTCTGTCATTTTCTTTTTCTTCATCTTTTTTTGTACTCTTGACCTCACAATTATTTTTCAACTCATTCTCTCTTTTTCTTGAGCTCTTAGTCTCACCCTCTTATTTTTTTCTCTCTCATTTTTCTCTCATTCTCCATTTCGGCCTCACTATTTTTTTTCTCAATCTCATCTTCACTCTTACTTTTCAGCTCAATCTCACTTTCACTCTTGCCTTTTAGCTCAATCTCTTTTTCACTTTTTCTTTTTTGATCACTCTCACTCTCACTCTTTCTTTTTTTATCACTCTCATTTTCACTCTTTTTTTTTTGAGCAACCTCACTTTTCAGTTTCAGTTGGTCCCCATGGACCTGTGTTGGAGTTAAAGGAACAAGTTTAATTCTTTTTCCATCCTTTTCAAAACCGTACATGTTCCTTAACCCATCATGGATCACCTTCCTATCATACTGTCATGGTTTTCCCAACAAAATATGACCAGCATACATAGGCACTACATCACAAATGACCATATCCTGGTATTTCCCAATTGAAAAAGAAACTAGCACTTGCTTATTTACCCTAACCTCCCCACAATCACTCAACCACTGCAACATGTATGGTCTAGGGTGTTTTAAGGTACGTAAATTCAATTTCTCAACTATAATAGTGCTAGCCAAATTAATACAACTCCTCAAATCAATGATCATACTACATACCTTGTTGTTGATGTGGCATCTAGTATGTAAAATATTCTCGCTCTGCTGCTCTGTATCATCCATCTTAATTTGTGTATTGAGTGCACGCCTAGTAATAAGAGAATCACCATACTCTTCTTTCTCATACCCATTTTCAACATTAGACTCGCGTCGCCTCCTATCTTTCCTGCCCTGTAGATTTCTAATTTCTGCATCTTGATGATCCATCTTATCCCTCACTTCACCCAATACCAAGTTCACATGCTCAAACTATCGTTGTTTGGCTTGCAACACAATGGATGAGTTACTTGCCATCCCCTTTGGTGATGAGTCATTCTAATGAGACATCGTAATATGCTGCACAAAAAGAACATTAATGGAAAACCTCACACACTCCCTTACTTGTTTACACTCAAATAATGACACTCCACTCGTGTCTCACTCATAATTGGCTTTTTCCCGATAATAGTCTCACACTCTCTTGCCTTTTACCTCAAGAGTTTTCCAATCAAGTTCTTGAAGAACTAGTTGGACTAAAATCAAGACAATACAACCTTGTAATATCCCAACCAGTAATATAGATCCAAGAAACAAGGAAGGAATAAAATGACATGAGACTCAAGGAATTTATACGAGGGAAAGAGTAATTATACACCAAGATTCCAACTAGAAAGATGTATTCAGCCACTTTGATGATAAAGCTCAATCAACAAATGTAATTCTTTCTCTTTGTTGTAACTATGTAGCAACCTTTGAATATGCTTCATTTTCTTATCTTCTTCTTTTTTTTTTTTTGAATTTTCTTTTCTTTTCTTTTCTTTTCTCTAATTCAATGACAAACAGCAATATTCAATTGTCAAAATCAAGCAATTGAATTCAAGCACACAAGAATTGACAATGAAGTAGAAGAGAAACAATGGAACGACACTCCAAACAATTGACAAACTTAGAGATGCAAGAAACCCTAGAATTCTTAAACCCTAGGTGATGCAAATTTCAGCCAAACCAAAAATCCTAAGAATTTCGACAGCTTACTTTTTGTTTTGTTTTGTTTTTTTTTTTTTTTTGCAACCCTAGAACAATGATGCCTATAATTAAATTTGAAGATGCAAGAATTAAAAGATAGAATCAGACCTGATTGGAAGCCTTACTCTAATACCAAATGATATGAACCCGCGGGAGTGGAATCCCTTAAACCCACAATCAACTTGAAAACCCTCCAAGAAAGTCAAAATCAAATCAATGGATGGAAAACGTAGACTCGTTGAGAACTCGTTTCAAGAACCTAGATTATATTAAAATCTAGACCCGTTGAATAACCCGTTTCAAGAACCTAGATTAACAAGGAAGAATGCCACAAAAGTTGTGATTTACCTTTTATAAGTTCAAAAGTTCAATTAAGAACAAGAGGAGTAAAACTCAACTCACAATGAATAAATTCATCAAATTTTATAAACTAATCAAAATGAGCCTACAAAGAGTATTTAAACCAAAACCTAAGTAAAACCCTAGTCAAAATAATGCCCTATCTTCCAAAAATACCCCTGTGTGAATACTGCCACAGCTACAGTATGGCGCTACAGTAACTCGGCTGCAGTACTTTTAAAACCCTAGTGCGCTACAGTACTTCTTGAAACCCTAGTTCAACAAAATAACAAATTTCCCAACATGCCCTTGACAAGGCCCCCCCCTTAAGTCCTTCTCATAATTAAACCCAATAATTCTAAACCAATAAAATAAGTCATTTAAATGAATTAAATAAATTGAAAGCCTTCAAGGGCCCAAAGCCTTTAAGTCATGTTGGTGCCCTATTCCATAGCTTATCAAATGAATCAAATTTAGGTCTTCATCCTTCAAGTCCATCTTGAGTGTTGGAGTCTTGCTAGCTTCATCCCAAGTAGATTGTGCCAATCATTGCATTATCTCCTTGATCTTCTTGGCTCTTGACCTTGTAATTGACTCATCTGGAACTTGCAAAGGATCTTTAAGACTAGGTCCATCTTGGTGCCCATCATTCCAAGAGGAGATAAACTCAACTCACAATGAACAAATTCATCAAATTTCATAAACTTCTTAACATGAGACTACAAAGAGTATTTAAAGTAAAACCTAATTAAAACCCTAGCCAAAATAAATCCCCATCTTCCAAAAATGCCCCTTGAGTGAATAGTGTTGCGGCTACAGTACCACGGCTACAGTAACTCGCTACAGTACCTCTTTAAACCCTAGTTCCTAAAAAGTAACTTTCCAAATAAGCCCTTAGCCAAAATACATGGCCTTCCCAAAAATCCTAGTTCATAAGAAATAAGACATACGTGGCCAAGCATCCTCAAGCCCAATTATTCTAGACTAATTCTTATTGCTAATAAAATAAGCTCCTTTCATTAAATAAAAAAGTCCAAGGCCTTCAATCACATAAACATAATAATAGGCCCTAATTTATGTTGCACTCTTCCATAGCTAGTATCACATGGATGATCACTGGATCTCCTTCTCTCAAGGCCATATTGAATATTCGGCTCTTGTTAGACTCGTCCTAAGTGGATTGCACCAATCCTTGCATTGCTTCTTTTATCTTCTTAGCTCTTGATCATGTAATGGACCCATCTAGAACTTGCAAATGATCTCTTAATACTAGGTCCATATTGGTGCCATCATTCCCCCTCTCCTCAAAATGATTCAACGTCGAATCTCCACCTAAATCAAAGGGAAAAAGGTTAGTAACATTGAAAATAACATAAACATGATACTTACCTGGAAGATCCACTTGATTTGCATTATCGTTAATTTGTTTAAGAATTTGGAATAGTCCATCCAAGCTACTCCTGTCATCAATTGGTAAAGGCATTAAATCTAAAGGAGTGAATGGATTAAGTGTATAAACAATTTCAGAAGGTGAAAATTGAGTAGTAGCATGAACACTCCAATTATATGTAAACTCAATGAATGGCAAACAATACTCCCACAAATGTTCATGAAACACCTCTAAAGTCTTCCTTACACCAAAATGACCACTCCAATTATATGCAAACTCAATGAAATGCAAATGATACTCCCGCAAACGTTCATGCAACAAGTCAATGTATGGCAAATGATACTCGCACAAATGTTTATGAAACACACCCAAAGCTTTCCTTACACCAAAATGGTCACTCCAATTATATGCAAACTCAATGAATGGCAAGTAATACTTCCGCAAATATTCATGCAACACGTTAATGAATGACAAATGATACTTCCACAAACGTTCATGCAATACGTTAATGAATGGCAAATGATACTCCCATGAACGTTCATGCAAGACATTGAAAGTCTTCCTTACACCAAAGTTACCCAACAAACCACCATGTCTATCACACACAAGCAACTTATTCATAAAACTAGTAGGCACACAAAATCTATTCTCTCTAAACAAGTACCAATCTAGTTTATAGAATTTATCAAATGATGCTTTCTCACTTGTTCCATACACACTAGCAAAGTCATCATCATTAGCATGCAATTCCTTATCATATTCAAGTCTCAACAATTTTGCATCTAAGATGAAGACAAGGACATACCTTCCTACTAAAGCATTAACCACAAAATTTTTCATACCTTGTGTGTATTTGAATACTGGAGGAAAGGTATCATGAATTCCTCCCACTTGATATGCTTTCTATTCAACTTACCTTGTCCCTTCAAGTACTTCAAGGAGTCATGTTCATCAAATAAAGGTCGGGTAGGAATTGTCGCACCCGGCACACAATCAATGTAATGCTCTATCTCTCTAATAGGTGGCAATCCACTAAACACACCACTAGGAATCATGATCTCATATCCCTGCAACAAAGAAACAACAACACTAGGCAAAGAGTCGTCAAATTTGTTTGTATAAAAGCTTGCCTTGGCATAAAAATTCACTTTTATCTTTCTGTTTCTCTCTGCAATCTCTCTTTCTTTTTCCTCTCGTGGCTCCACTATTTTTTCTTGACTCTCAGCCACCTCTCAATTTTTTTTTCACTCTATCTTTCTCTTGATGTTTCGGCCTCATTCTCTTTTTTCCTCTCACTGTCTTTTTCCTTTTCACTCTCTTTTGTTCTTTCACTCTCATCTTTTTATGAACTCTCGGCCTCACAATTGTTTTTCAACTCATTCTCTCTTTTTCTTGTGGTTTCAGCCTCACTCTCATCTTTTCCCTTAAGTGGTTTGGTCTTCCCCTTTGTTACAACTTGATCATTTTTGTCCCACTTTAGTTTCTAAGGAGTACTAGAAACCGAAGTATACCTTGATGTACCCATTCTTTTTAGCCGTCTCTCCACCTTCATAGCCATGTGCACCATGTCCTCCACCTCCACATAATCTTGCAACTCAACTACATTGGCTATCAGCCTATTCAACCAAATCAAAAATCTTGTCATCGTGGCCTCCCAATCCTCCACTACATTAGCCCGAATCATAGCCTCCTCCATCTCCTTATGTTAATCCTCTACACTCTTAGACCCCTGTGTAAGATTTTCTAGTTTTTGGTAGAGGTCTCTATAGTAGTGGCTAGGTACAAATCTCTGCCTCATGATAGCTTTGAACTCTCTCCATATTTTTACAGGCCTCTCAAGATTCCTCCTCCTATTGGTCACTATTTGATCCCACCAAATAATCGCATAATCAGTGAACTCAATTACAGCCAACTACACCTTATTCTCGTTTGAGTAATTATGACAATCAAATACCAACTCTATTCTTTTCTCCCACTCTAAATAAACTTCAGGGTCAGTTCTACCTTGGAATGATGGTATTTTCATTTTGATGCTCCCAAGGTTCTTATCTACTCCATCTCGACCCCCTGGGTTTGCCCTAAGTCCTCTTCCACGCCTACCTCCTCTATGTCTACCCAATCCAACTTCAGATGTTAGGTCTTCCTCATCCTCACCATCACTTGGAAGTTAAGCAAAGCAAGGAGATATTTTCAAGAGGAAATACTAGAAGGTATCAAGCAACATTTCCCTTACTGCACACACATGCACGGATTGAAGGGAGAGGAAGTTTTGGTTTAAGTCAAGTTCATCTAGAACTTAGGCTCTCACACACGCACACTTGAGTTAGATGGATTTAGCTTTTAATTTTAAAGGCTACTCCACATGAACCATGCCTACACTCACACAATTTGAATAGGGTTTTTTCTTCAAGAAAGATAATATAACCTTACTTGTCTTAAAGCTCTAAAAACATGGTGTCTCGAGGAAAGAGCGTCATGGTACTTGTGAGTTGAAGCTAGGGTTTCTATTGGAGGGCAAGTTTCGGATTCAAGAGGGAAGGGTCTGAAAACCTTGGGGTTTTTCCTGAAAAGAAAAAGGTGTAAGAAGTACTACACATGAACACATGCTTAGGGTTTTTCTTGAGCAAGGATCCTATGTAACAGCCCGCAAGAAATTCATTGGTGGAATTTCTATTGACTTTAGGAATCTCGTGAAAACCCCATAAGATTTTACGAATCGATCAATCGCATAGGTTTTAGTCTGTCAACATAGTTAGTGTTATCACTCACTATGCTGCTAGAAATATGAGTTTTATTTATTTGAGGTGGTTAGAAATGTCAGAATGCAATATGGTCTACGCCATTAGACTCAGTGGATTATTTAGAATTTTATGGCGCAATATCCTATTTTCATAATTCCGGACGAAACGTCTGTTGGAAATTGTGAAATTATTTTTAGGGGCACTTCGAGGTTGAATTTCAGTATAATATTTTCACTATAGGTTAATATGAATATTTAGGAATTTTTAGTATTAAGTATATGATTCACTTTTTTGGAGTGAATAGTAACCTCGGTAAGCGCACCAATTGCAGTGTTTTAAAATCACAGTGTGGAATGTCCAAAGTAGATTAGAGAAGTTTTATTTGAAAACTTGGCAAGATCTTAGCCACACTTAGTGAATAATATTAGACAGTTGGCACCATGAGGAACATTTGTTGGATTTGAAGGAATCAAGGTGTGAGATCATGTCACTTAAGCAAAACTTTGTTTCATCTGCTCAACCAAATTGTGCCAGATCAAAGAGGGCTTCAATCCTAGTAAAACCCTAAATGGTGGGAATCCAATTGAAAGCCCAAAAGCATTGTTGAAATCGAAACCCTAAATGGTTTCCCCAAAACTCTAAAGTTGGCCTCTAAACCCTTTCTAATCCGATTTCTAGTATTGTATTTAATCACTTGATTAAATCACTTCCACATGCTATTAATCCTTCAAATTTGTGTTTGAACATCATTATCCAACCTTACTAAATTTGGGCTTGATAGCAACCCAAACCCTCTTTAAACCCCAAATTTTAGGCCCATTCGGTTTAGACCCATTAAGGCCCACGAATTTGGTCACCATAGGATTGCTTCATGGCTAAGTTTTGTACCCCCACTTGGCTGGCCAGATCTTTACAAGAAGGGCCTAGAAGGTTCTTAAAAGACAAAGCTAAAGGGCCACCTCACTCTTTCACTCTCACACTCCACCTTGAGAAAAGATCTTGGTCTGATTTTTATGAGAAGAAAAGTCCAACACTCAACCATTCCTTCAGTCCTATCACTTTACATAGCTTGTGTAAAAAGCTCTCCAGTCCACTTCCCACGAAAAGCAGCTCTCCTTTACACTTTTCCTTCATAAAACACAAAAGACACTCTCGGACAGTTTTTCTTACCTCTTTTGAATGCCTGTTTCAAAGCTTTTGTAAGTGTTTCCTCGCAACGTTTCCTCATGAAAGTTGTTTCTTTTGGAGTCTAGTTTACGTGGATATCTTATTTATTCCATTTGGAGATCATTTGATTGGTAAAAAGTTGTTTAGACCCCAGAAAGGTCATTCTAGGCGATAAACTGGAGAGTGTGTTATATTTTGGAGTTTTTGACCAAGCTAATGAATAGATCTTGGTCCGAAATTTTTATGGAGTACTGTTAACATGTGTATATGATTATTTGTTGAGGATTTGTTGCATGATTAAAAGTTTTGGTGAAATATTTTCCTAGGTCTAGAAACTTAGAAACTGGAAGAGGCAAATCAGTTTCTGTTTTGAGAAAGTTTAAATTTTTTATGGTTTAATCTTATTCCAATGGCTTTGATATTTTTATTGGAAGATCCTAAACCTCTTATATACATGTTAGAATGTTATTTTGAAGATATTTGATGTTAGTTTTGAAGATATGAAATTTTATGCAATGAGATATTCGGTTAGGCCAAAGTGATGATGTTCTTGGCTAAATTTATGTTTTGGTTGATGTTTACCCATGTGATCTTGAGTTTGAAGCTTGGATCTGTTTTAGGACACCTTTTTGAACCATGTGATGTTTTGGTTTGAAGATCACTTCTTTATAAGTCATGGATCAAGAGGTTGATCAAAACAAGTTAGAAACAAAATTCTGTTTTGAACTTAGAAGAGAAACCAAAAAGTTCAAGTATGGTTTTAGTGATTTTGATGACTTTTGTTCATGATTCAAAACATGATTATTCTTAAGAATATGTTATGAGTGTAGTAGAAGAAAAATTTTGGTTTAATCATGAGTTTTGAGATTTGAAAGAATTACAACAAAATCAAGAGAAATAGCCTTGTAAGTTTTGGACCTATAGAGTTTTAATAGTTGTGTTTAGTTTTAAATTTTTTTTGAATTGATATTTGAGTTTAGGACAAAATTTACATAAGGTATGTAAATTTTGGTGATTTTTGGAGTTAGGATGCAAAATCCTTAAGTTATGGGTAAAATGATCATTTTCCCACTTGTAGAGGGTAAAATAGTAATTTTACTCGAAGTTGATATTTCTCCATATTCCTAATTGTTAGTGATTAAGTTCTAATTTTTAGAAATCGCTACTTTCAGTTTTTCGTGATCGCACTTGAGTTTTATCTCGAAGCACGAAGATCGAGATAAGTTAGCTTTTAACTTACTATCAATTTAATGTGTATGAGTGATCAATAAGGGAACTAAATTGTATGTATGTATGTTATCATATGTGTCATGCCAAGTCATTACATATTTATCTGTTACACATAATTTATTCTGTCATGAGTTATTTATCTGTTACACAAGATATTCTGTCACATATTGCTATACAATGCTATACATTGCAAGTATGTCATGTTAAGTTAAGGATGCCATCTGTTACATGTATTTCATGTCACGTAATATTTACTGTCGCATGTCATGCCATGTTACGAAATGTGGTCTGTTACATGTCATGCCAAGTTATAGAATATTGTCTGTTACATGTAATGTGACGCCCCCAAATTCCGCTTGGGATCGGACGGACATTTGAAGCGTCGAGACATGTAACACAAGGTTACCTGCCCCCGTTCATGACATATAAGATGCAATATTCCTAACATGCATCTAGCATTATGCAATATTCGCAGCGGATAATTTTTCTTTTTAGCAATACTATGCACCAAACCGAAATATCCCAAATACTTAAAACATACTTCATACATAATGACATACTAAACAACTGAGATCACAATATTAATCCATATGGTTGTGATCAAAAGAGTGATGGAGATTGAACTCTACAAATACAAGTAGTAATCTGAGGTAACTACTGTATTAACACCAACATCGCATCGTCGCTTAGTCGACCATTTCCAGCTGGTCGATTCCCGATTCTCCTTCAGATCCTGTAACAAAATCTACCATTCGGGGGGGGAATGGTAGTTGGGACTACCACAGTGAGATTTGATTACAAATCTCAGCAAGTTAACAGGAAACTTCCACACAGGTTAATGATGCATGCATGGTAGTAAAAGCATGAATGCATAATCAAATCGTAAGTAATCATAGCATAACTTGACATACAACATAACATAACTGGCATAACTTAAACTGAAACTGAAGCTTAGCATGAACGTGACTTGAAACATAACATGGACTTGAAACATAACATGAACGTGAATATGCATAATTTGAACTTGAACTTGAGCATGACATAACATAAATGTGAACTTGGAACATAACGTAAACGTGAACATAACATAACATGAACTTGGAATATAACGTGTGAATAACATAACGTGAACGTGAACATAACATAACATGAACTTGAAACATATTCTTGTCTCATGGGATTACCATGATTGCGTGAACGTAAACTTGAACGTAACATAACGTGAAACATGACTTGAACTTGGAATCTTATTCAATAGTCTTAATCATTAACATGACCATATGGGTGCTACACAGGTCCCCTTGAGCCGTGTGTCCCTGCCGATTACCGCATCACATCACAGGTTTCTATACCAGCTGTGAGTGCGTTAATACGTACTCCACAGTTGTTGTGGCCCCACGTATTCTACGTGTCACAATTGCTGTGTCTCACGTAGTGTATGCTCCACAGTTGTTGTGGCCCCATACTTCATGCTCCACAGTTGTTGTGGCCCCACGTATTCTACGTGTCACAATTGCTGTTTCTCACGTAGTGTATACTCCACAGTTGTTGTGGCCCCATACTTCATGCTCCACAGTTGTTGTGGCCCCATGACTTATCTGTTTGTGCCACACTTGCTGTGGACACACGTAACATAATGTGTGGCACCATCGGCGTTAGTGCCTGGCGCGCTCCGGTGACCAGCTAATTAGGCCCCATTCGCAACCTGTTGACTGTACTTCGTCAACCCAGGGAATTTCACACCTATTTAGACACTCCAGCGTGAACAAAGGAGTTCCACTAGGATATTACCCCATCCTAGCGCTTAGGGTCGTGATTGACATGAATGACTTAACTGGCAGACATGACATTTCGTAACGTGACGTAACATGAACGTGACATAAAAGATAGAAATCTTGACGTAACATAACGTGACATGAACGTAGGACGACATGCATGACATACTTCGAGACATAAATGTAACAGAGAACATTTCATAACATGTCATACATGTAACATGCAACATTTCGTAACATGGCATACCATATAACAGACAACATTTCTTAACATGGCGTAACATGTGACAATGAATATTACATGACAAGAAATACATGTAACAGATGGCATACTTAACTTAACATGACATACTTGCAATGTATAGCATGTATAGCAATACGTGACAGAATATCTTGTGTAACAGATGAATAATTCATGACAGAATAAATTCTGTGTAACAGATAAATATGTAATGACTTGGCATGGCACATATGATAACATGCATACATACAATTTAGTTCCCTTACTTATCACACATACACATTAAATTGATAGTAAGTTAAAAGCTAACTTACCTCGATCTTCGCGCTTCGAGACAAAACTCAAGTGCGATCACGGGAAACTGAAAGTAGTGATTTCTAAAAATTAGAACTTAATCACTAACAATTAGGAATATGGAAAAATATCAACTTAGAGTAAAATTACCATTTTACCCTCTACATGTGGAAAAATGACCATTTTACCCCTAACATAAGGATTTTGCATCCTAACTCCATAAATCACCAAAATTTACATACCTTATGTAAATTTTGTCCTAAGCTCAAAAATCAATTTAGAAAAATTTAAAACTAAACACAACTATCAAAACTCTATATGGCCGAAGCTTACAAGGCTATTTCCTTTGCTTTTTGTTGTAATTCTTTCAAATCTCAAAACTCATGATTAAACCAAAATTTTTCTTCTACCACACTCATAACATATTCTTAAGAACAATCATGTTTTGAATCATGAACAAAAGTCATCAAAATCACTAAAACCATACTTGAACTTTTTGGTTTCTCTTCTAAGTTCAAAACAGAATTTTGTTTCTAACTTGTTTTGATCAACCTCTTGATCCATGACTTATAAAGAAGTGATCTTCAAACCAAAACATCACATGGTTCAAAAAGGTGTCCTAAAACAGATCCAAGCTTCAAACTCAAGATCACATGGGTAAACATCAACCAAAATATAAATTTAGCCAAGAACATTATCACTTTGGCCTAACCGAATATCTCCTTCCATAAAATTTCATATGTTCGAAACTAACATCAAATATCTTCAAAATAACATTCTAACATGTATATAAGATGCTTAGGATCTTCCAATAAAAATATCAAAGCCATTGGAATAAGATTAAACCATAAAAGATTTAAACTTTCTCAAAACAGAAACTGTTTTTCCTCTTCCAGTTTCTAAGTTTCTAGACCTAAGAAAATATTTCACCAAAACTTTTAATCATGCGACAAATCCTCAACCAATAATCATATACACATGTTAACAGTACTCCATAAAAATTTCGGACCAAGATCTATTCATTAGCTTGGTCAAAAACTCCAAAATATAACACACTCTCCAGTTTATCGCCCAGAATGACCTTTCCGGGGTCTAAACAACTTTTGACCAATCAAATGATCTCCAAATGGAACGAATAAGTTATCCACGTAAACTAGACTCCAAAAGAAAGAACTTTCATGAAGGAATCTTGGCGAGAAAACACTTACAAAATCTTCGAAATAGGCGTTCAAAAGAGGTATGAAAAACTGTCCGAGAGTGTCTTTTGTGTTCTATGAAGGAAAAGTGTAAAGGATAGTTGCTTTTTCGTGGGAAGTGGACTGAAGAGCCTCTTACACAAGTTATGGGAAGTGATATGACTGAAGGAATGGTTGAGTGTTGGCCTTTTCTTCTCATAAAAATCAGACCAAGATCTTTTCTCAAGGTGGAGTGTGAGAGTGAAAGAGTGAGGTGGCCCTTTTGCTTTGTCTTTCAAGAACCTTCTAGGCTCTTCTTGTACAGATCTGGCCAGCCAAGTGGGGGTACAAAACTTAGCCATGAAGCAATCCTATGGTGACCAAATTCGTGGGCCTTAAAGGGCCTAAACCGAATGGGCCTAAAATTTGGGGTTTAAAGAGGGTTTGGGTTGCTATCAAGCCCAAATCCAATATCACTTGGCCCAATCAATTTTTCAAGGTTAACAAGGTTGGATAATGATGTTCTAACACAAATTTGAAGGATTAATAGCATGTGGAAGTGATTTAATCAAGTGATTAAACACAATGCTAGAAATCGGATTAGAAAATGTTTAGAGGCCAACTTTAGGGTTTTGGGGAAACCGTTTAGGGTTTCGATTTCAACCATGCTTTTGGGCTTTCAATTGGATTCCCACCATTTAGGGTTTCACTAGGATTGAAAACCTCTTTGATCTGGCACAATTTGGTTGAGCAGATGAAACAAGGTTTTGCTTAAGTGGCATGATCTCACACCTTGATTCCTTCAAATCCAACAAACATTCCTCATGGTGCCAAGTGTCTAATATTATTCACTAAGTGTGGCTAAGATCTTGCCAAGTGTCCAAATAAAACTTCTCTAATCCAATTTGGACATTCCACACTGTGATTTCGAAACACTGCAATTGGTGCGCTTACCGAGGTTACTATTCACTTCGAAAAAGTGAATCATAAACTTAACACTAAAAATTTCTAAATATTCATATTAACCTACAGTGAAAATATTATACCGAAATTCAACCTCGAAGTGCCCCTAAAAATAATTTCACAATTCTCAACAGACGTTTCGTCCGGAATTATGAAAATAGGCTATTGTGCCATAAAATCCTAAATAATCCACCGAGTCTAATGGCGTAGACCATAATGCATTCTGACACTTCTAACCACCTCAAATAAATAAAACTCATATTTCTAGCAGCATAGTGAGTGATAACACTGACTATGTTGACAGACTAAAACCTATGCAATAGGTTGATTCGTAAAAACTTATGGGATTTTCACGAGATTCCTAAAGTCAATAGAAATTTCGCCAATGAATTTCTAGCGGACTGTTACATCCTCCCCTCCTAAAAAAAAGATTTCGTCCTCGAAATCGACGTAAGTACAAACATAAAATACGCTCAAAAGAAAAAGTTGCTTACCAACTTATTGCCCATCACTGGATGCCTCATCACGCCCAAGGGGCAGGTCTCGTTCTTCTTGAAATAACGCCTTCTTCTTGTAGTCAACACTATTCTTATCTATAACCATCACATGGTTATACAAAAAGACTATCACTATAACATTAAGGTATAACAATCCCAAATGTTACTGCCTAAACTTAATGACTTCTAGGCTGACCTTTTAGGATACTAAATCCTTGCTTAAAAGAAATCACTATTCAAAGAATTATCCACAACGTGTATATATATCTACCATTCTTAACTCTTTCTCTCTCAAATCATATCAATTTGTACTGGAGTCCTTCCACAAGGTAGGTCAAATCGTACCAGCATACTCTCTAAATCTAAAACTTCAAGTATTCATGCAGTTCAATTTGGAAGAATTTAATCCATACACAACTGAATTCACATTCTCTATTTCCTCAAGGAATTATATCTGCCTAGGACTAGCTTACTCCTTCATAATCACCACGAATCGTTCCTCCTCCTAGGTGGTACCTTGATAAACGATCAGCTATTAACCTCAACTCAATAGTTTCTCTCTTATGATTAACATAGCTCTTCTATCCATCATGAGTTGCCTCTTATCCTGACTCTAATCCAAAGAATTTGTTCTTACTGCTTACGTAAATCCTTAAGACAAGCTTTTACTCCCCATATAAAAGTCTCCAATATAAGGGCAATCTAGGTTTCCACAAACACGGTGCTTCGCCAGAAACCATTTATTCGCGATTGGATAAAACTATTATCATAAGTGAATCCTACTAAGGCCAAAGCTTCTCCCACACCCTGTACTCTTCCGAACACAAATTTCATTGTAACCTTCGAATCAAAACAAACTCCAAATACTTGGGATACTAATTCATCAACCTTGAATATCCTTCCTCGTACTACTAAAAGGTATTCCATATCTACATTGGTATGAATAGAAATACTCTTAATGAAAAATGTTACTCTTACCACCTGGTAACAATTCAGAGTACGAACTAAACGTACAATACCACAATCACTAAAAATAGGGCCTCGCTTGAATCAAACTGCGTACAAGTTATAAACCTCAATGATTTAACTTACCCAAAGTATCAATAATGCAATAGTACCATCAATTGCAATCTAATCAACCTTAAATAAGCTTAACAATACAGAGGTCTTAGAAAAATACCAGTAACGGCGCCAACTCCTTTAGTTCCTGGGGCGTCAGCATCTGCGTCTCTAGAAGTACCTGCATACACTTAAGCTAGTACTGGAGGTCGTGGCATTGGTTTGGAATCTCCAATGGGAACAGTTCCATTTCTCCGTCCTCTTTTGGGACAATTTCTGATGAAGTGGTCAGGTTGGCCACATCTGAAATAGAGTCCTAAGGTAAGTTTGCAATTGCCTCCATGGTTCTTTCCTGACATCCCACATATTGGGTACGTGGTTAGTATTGAGCTTCCAGTCTCGATGCCTTTTCCCTTATCTGGTCCAGTAGATATCTTCTTCATTTCTAGATTTTCTTCAGTAGCAGACAATGAAGTGCTCTTTCATTCGGTATTGATCTGGATCGCTAGACCTCTCTGCTCAGCCTCTACTATCGCGGCCACGTTTACTAACTCTTGGTAATTCTTTATTCTTAGGCAAGCTACTTGGCTATGGATCCATGGCTAAAGTCCAGCTTGAAACTTTCGTGCCTGCATCCTTTGAGTAGAAATCAAGTGTGGTGCAAACCTTCCTAACACCATAAACTTAGCAGCGTACTGCTCTACGGTCAAACTTCCTTGAGTTAAAGTCACGAACTCCTGCGCCTTTAGCTGTTTGATAGAATCTGGGAAGAATCCGTTGTCAACTCTTCCTTAAATCTCTCCCAAGACAATGCATCCAAACTTCCTAGTTCCCTAACTAGAAGTTGCCTTTGTGTATCCCACCATATTCCAACTTCTCCTTAGAATAGGTATACAACATATAGAACCTTCTGGTCCTCAGTACATCCACAGATCTCGTCTGTCCTTTTGAGATCCATAATCCATTTCTCGGCTTTTAGTGGCTCTTCATTACCAGAAAAGTTTGGATAACGATGGATCAAGAACTTCTCACACAGGCAATCCCTGACTTCGAGTCTGGGTACATGTGCTTGCTGATGTTGCTGTTGTCTAAGCATGTCAGTCAGCAAACGTACGGCTTCAGCTAATCCTCCATCCATCGGGGAATTCTGATTATCCTAATTTGTAACTCCCTCAGGGTTTTGAGGTATCTTATCTCGAGTCATGTCACTTCCTAAATCACACGAGTACACGTGTTACAGCCACATACTATCTCTTATACTTCAAGAAATTCAAGCCTAGTAAAGACTAAAATTTCAAGCCTAATATTTGGTGCATTTCCTAAGGACATGTGGATTTAAACCCAGAGACGTATTGCTCTGATACCTCCCTGTGACGCCCCCAAATTCCGCTTGGGATCGGACGGACATTTGAAGCGTCGAGACATGTAACACAAGGTTACCTGCCCCCGTTCATGACATATAAGATGCAATATTTCTAACATGCATCTAGCATTATGCAATATTCGCAGCGGATAATTTTTCTTTTTAGCAATACTATGCACCAAACCGAAATATCCCAAATACTTAAAACATACTTCATACATAATGACATACTAACCAACTGAGATCACAATATTAATCCATATGGTTGTGATCAAAAGAGTGATGGAGATTGAACTCTACAAATACAAGTAGTAATCTGAGGTAACTACTGTATTAACACCTACATCGCATCGTCGCTTAGTCGACCATTTCCAGTTGGTCGATTCCCGATTCTCCTTCAGATCCTGTAACAAAATCTACTATTCGGGGGGAATGGTAGTTGGGACTACCACAGTGAGATTTGATTACAAATCTCAGCAAGTTAACAAGAAACTTCCACACAGGTTAATGATGCATGCATGGCAGTAAAAGCATGAATGCATAATCAAATCGTAAGTAATCATAGCATAACTTGACATACAACATAACATAACCGGCATAACTTAAACTGAAACTGAAGCTTAGCATGAACGTGACTTGAAACATAACATGGACTTGAAACATAGCATGAACGTGAACATGCATAATTTGAACTTGAACTTGAGCATGACATAACATAAATGTGAACTTGGAACATAACGTAAACGTGAACATAACATAACATGAACTTGGAATATAACGTGAACGTGAACATAACATAACATGAACTTGGAATATAACGTGAACGTGAACATAACATAACATGAACTTGAAACATATTCTTGTCTCATGGGATTACCATGATTGCGTGAACGTAAACTTGAACATAACATAACGTGAAACATGACTTGAACTTGGAATCTTATTCAATAGACTTAATCATTAACGTGACCATATGGGTGCTACACAAGTCCCCTTGAGCCGTGTGTCCCTGCCGATTACCGCATCACATCACAAGTTTCTATACCAGCTGTGAGTGCGTTAATACGTACTCCACAGTTTTTGTGGCCCCACGTATTCTACGTGTCACAATTGCTGTGTCTCACGTAGTGTATGCTCCACAGTTGTTGTGGCCCCATACTTCATGCTCCACAGTTGTTGTGGCCCCACGTATTCTACGTGTCACAATTGCTGTGTCTCACGTAGTGTATGCTCCACAGTTGTTGTGGCCCCATACTTCATGCTCCACAGTTGTTGTGGCCCCATGACTTATCTGCTTGTGCCACACTTGCTGTGGACACACATAACATAATGTGTGGCACCATCGGCGTTAGTGCCTGGCGCGCTCCGGTGACCAGCTAATTAGGCCCCATTCGCAACCTGTTGACTGTACTTCGTCAACCCAGGGAATTTCACACCTATTTAGACACTCCAGCGTGAACAAAGGAGTTCCTCTAGGATATTACCCCATCCTAGCGCTTAGGGTCGTGATTGACATGAATGACTTAACTGGCAGACATGACATTTCGTAACGTGACGTAACATGAACGTGACATAAAAGACAGAAATCTTGACGTAACATAACGTGACATGAACGTAAGGATGACAGACATGACATACTTCGAGACATAAATGTAACAGAGAACATTTCATAACATGTCATACATGTAACATGCAACATTTCGTAACATGGCATACCATATAACAGACAACATTTCTTAACGTGGCGTAACATGTGACAATGAATATTACATGACAAGAAATACATGTAACAGATGGCATACTTAACTTAACATGACATACTTGCAATGTATAGCATGTATAGCAATACGTGACAGAATATCTTGTGTAACAGATGAATAATTCATGACAGAATAAATTCTGTGTAACAGATAAATATGTAATGACTTGGCATGGCACATATGATAACATGCATACATACAATTTAGTTCCCTTACTTATCACACATACACATTAAATTGATAGTAAGTTAAAAGCTAACTTACCTCGATCTTCGCGCTTCGAGACAAAACTCAAGTGCGATCACGGGAAACTGAAAGTAGTGATTTCTAAAAATTAGAACTTAATCACTAACAATTAGGAATATGGAAAAATATCAACTTAGAGTAAAATTACCATTTTACCCTCTACATGTGGGAAAATGACCATTTTACCCCTAACATAAGGATTTTGCATCCTAACTCCATAAATCACCAAAATTTACATACCTTATGTAAATTTTGTCCTAAGCTCAAAAATCAATTTAGAAAAATTTAAAACTAAACACAACTATCAAAACTCTATATGGCCGAAGCTTACAAGGCTATTTCCTTTGCTTTTTGTTGTAATTCTTTCAAATCTCAAAACTCATGATTAAACCAAAATTTTTCTTCTACTACACTCATAACATATTCTTAAGAATAATCATGTTTTGAATCATGAACAAAAGTCATCAAAATCACTAAAACCATACTTGAACTTTTGGTTTCTCTTCTAAGTTCAAAACAGAATTTTGTTTCTAACTTGTTTTGATCAACCTCTTGATCCATGACTTATAAAGAAGTGATCTTCAAACCAAAACATCACATGGTTCAAAAAGGTGTCCTAAAACAGATCCAAGCTTCAAACTCAAGATCACATGGGTAAACATCAACCAAAACATAAATTTAGCCAAGAACATTATCACTTTGGCCTAACCGAATATCTCCTTCCATAAAATTTCATATGTTCGAAACTAACATCAAATATCTTCAAAATAACATTCTAACATGTATATAAGATGCTTAGGATCTTCCAATAAAAATATCAAAGCCATTGGAATAAGATTAAACCATAAAAGATTTAAACTTTCTCAAAACAGAAACTGTTTTTCCTCTTCCAGTTTCTAAGTTTCTAGACCTAAGAAAATATTTCACCAAAACTTTTAATCATGCGACAAATCCTCAACCAATAATCATATACACATGTTAACAGTACTCCATAAAAATTTCGGACCAAGATCTATTCATTAGCTTGGTCAAAAACTCCAAAATATAACACACTCTCCAGTTTATCGCCCAGAATGACCTTTCCGGGGTCTAAACAACTTTTGACCAATCAAATGATCTCCAAATGGAACGAATAAGTTATCCACGTAAACTAGACTCCAAAAGAAAGAACTTTCATGAAGGAATCTTGGCGAGAAAACACTTACAAAATCTTCGAAATAGGCGTTCAAAAGAGGTATGAAAAACTGTCCGAGAGTGTCTTTTGTGTTCTATGAAGGAAAAGTGTAAAGGATAGTTGCTTTTTCGTGGGAAGTGGACTGAAGAGCCTCTTACACAAGTTATGGGAAGTGATATGACTGAAGGAATGGTTGAGTGTTGGCCTTTTCTTCTCATAAAAATCAGACCAAGATCTTTTCTCAAGGTGGAGTGTGAGAGTGAAAGAGTGAGGTGGCCCTTTTGCTTTGTCTTTCAAGAACCTTCTAGGCCTTCTTGTACAGATCTGGCCAGCCAAGTGGGGGTACAAAACTTAGCCATGAAGCAATCCTATGGTGACCAAATTCGTGGGCCTTAAAGGGCCTAAACCGAATGGGCCTAAAATTTGGGGTTTAAAGAGGGTTTGGGTTGCTATCAAGCCCAAATCCAATATCACTTGGTCCAATCAATTTTTCAAGGTTAACAAGGTTGGATAATGATGTTCTAACACAAATTTGAAGGATTAATAGCATGTGGAAGTGATTTAATCAAGTGATTAAACACAATGCTAGAAATCGGATTTGAAAATGTTTAGAGGCCAACTTTAGGGTCTTGGGGAAACCGTTTAGGGTTTCGATTTCAACCATGCTTTTGGGCTTTCAATTGGATTCCCACCATTTAGGGTTTCACTAGGATTGAAAACCTCTTTGATCTGGCACAATTTGGTTCAGCAGATGAAACAAGGTTTTGCTTAAGTGGCATAATCTCACACCTTGATTCCTTCAAATCCAACAAACATTCCTCATGGTGCCAAGTGTCTAATATTATTCACTAAGTGTGGCTAAGATCTTGCCAAGTGTCCAAATAAAACTTCTCTAATCCAATTTGGACATTCCACACTGTGATTTCGAAACACTGCAATTGGTGCGCTTACCGAGGTTACTATTCACTTCGAAAAAGTGAATCATAAACTTAACACTAAAAATTCCTAAATATTCATATTAACCTACAGTGAAAATATTATACCGAAATTCAACCTCGAAGTGCCCCTAAAAATAATTTCACAATTCTCAACAGACGTTTCGTCCGGAATTATGAAAATAGGCTATTGTGCCATAAAATCCTAAATAATCCACCGAGTCTAATGGCGTAGACCATAATGCATTCTGACACTTCTAACCACCTCAAATAAATAAAACTCATATTTCTAGCAGCATAGTGAGTGATAACACTGACTATGTTGACAGACTAAAACCTATGCAATAGGTCGATTCGTAAAAACTTATGGGGTTTTCACGAGATTCCTAAAGTCAATAGAAATTCCGCCAATGAATTTCTAGCGGGCTGTTACATCCTCCCCTCCTAAAAAAAAGATTTCGTCCTCGAAATCGACGCAAGTACAAACATAAAATACGCTCAAAAGAAAAAGTTGCTTACCAACTTATTGCCCATCACTGGATGCCTCATCACGCCCAAGGGGCAGGTCTCGTTCTTCTTGAAATAACGCCTTCTTCTCGTAGTCAACACTATTCTTATCTATAACCATCACATGGTTATACAAAAAGACTATCACTATAACATTAAGGCATAACAATCCCAAAGATTACTGCCTAAACTTAATGACTTCTAGACTTTTTAGGTTACTGACTCCTTGCTTAAAAGAAATCACTATTCTCTTCACTATTCAATGAATTATCCACAACGTGTATATATATCTACCATTCTTAACTCTTTCTCTCTCAAATCATATCAATTTGTACTGGAGTCCTTCCACAAGGTAGGTCAAATCGTACCAGCATACTCTCTAAATCTAAAACTTCAAGTATTCATGCAGTTCAATTTGGAAGAATTTAATCCATACACAACTGAATTCACATTCTCTATTTCCTCAAGGAATTATATCTGCCTAGGACTAGCTTACTCCTTCATAATCACCACGAATCGTTCCTCCTCTTAGGTGGTACCTTGATAAACGATCAGCTATTAACCTCAACTCAAGAGTTTCTCTCTTATGATTAACATAGCTCTTCTATCCATCATGAGTTGCCTCTTATTCTGACTCTAATCCAAAGAATTTGTTCTTACTGCTCACGTAAATCCTTAAGACAAGCTTTTACTCCCCATATAAAAGTCTCCAATATAAGGGCAATCTAGGTTTCCACAAACACGGTGCTTTGCCAGAAACCATTTATTCGCGATTGGATAAAACTATTATCATAAGTGAATCCTACTAAGGCCAAAGCTTCTCCCACACACTGTACTCTTCCGAACACAAATTTCATTGTAACATTCGAATCAAAACAAACTCCAAATACTTGGGACACTAATTCATCAACCTTGAATATCCTTCCTCGTACTACTAAAAGGTATTCCATATCTACACTGGTATGAATAGAAATACTCTTAATGAAAAATGTTACTCTTACCACCTGGTAACAATTCAGAGTACGAACTAAACGTACAATACCACAATCACTAAAAATAGGGCCTCGCTTGAATCAAACTGCGTATAAGTTATAAACCTCAATGATTCAACTTACCCAAAGTATCAATAATGCAATAGTACCATCAATTGCAATCTAATCAACCTTAAATAAGCTTAACAATACAGAGGTCTTAGAAAAATACCAGTAACGGCGCCAACTCCTTTAGTTCCTGGGGCGTCAGCATCTGCGTCTCTAGAAGTACCTGCATACACTTAAGCTAGTACTGGAGGTCGTGGCATTGGTTTGGAATCTCCAATGGGAACAGTTCCATTTCTCCGGCCTCTTTTGGGACAATTTCTGATGAAGTGGTCAGGTTGGCCACATCTGAAATAGAGTCCTAAGGTAAGTTTGCAATTGCCTCCATGGTTCTTTCCTGACATCCCACATATTGGGTACGTGGTTAGTATTGAGCTTCCAGTCTCGATGCCTTTTCCCTTATCTGGTCCAGTAGATATCTTCTTCATTTCTAGATTTTCTTCAGTAGCAGACAATGAAGTTCTCTTTCATTCGGTATTGATCTGGATCGCTAGACCTCTCTGCTCAGCCTCTACTATCGCGGCCACGTTTACTAACTCTTGGTAATTCTTTATTCTTAGGCAAGCTACTTGGCTATGGATCCATGGCTGAAGTCCAGCTTGAAACTTTCGTGCCTGCATCCTTTGAGTAGAAATCAAGTGTGGTGCAAACCTTCCTAACACCATAAACTTAGCAGCGTACTGCTCTACGGTCAAACTACCTTGAGTTAAAGTCGCGAACTCCTGTGCATTTAGCTGTTTGATAGAATCTGGGTAGAATCCGTTGTCAACTCTTCCTTAAATCTCTTCCAAGATAATGCATCCAAACTTCCTAGTTCCCTAACTAGAAGCTGCCTTTGTGTATCCCACCATATTCCAGCTTCTCCTTAGAATAGGTATACAACTTATAGAACCTTTTGGTCCTCAGTACATCCACAGATCTCGTCTGTCCTTTTGAGATCCATAATCCATTTCTCGACTTTTAGTGGCTCTTCATTACCAGAAAAGTTTGGATAATGATGGATCAAGAACTTCTCACACAGACAATCCCTGACTTCGAGTCTGGGTACATGTGCTTGCTGATGTTGCTGTTGTCTAAGCATGTCAGTCAGCAAACGTACCGCTTCAACTAATCCTCCATCCATCGGGGGATTCTGATTATCCTAATTTGTAACTCCCTCAGGGTTTTGAGGTATCCTACCTCGAGTCATGTCACTTCCTAAATCACACGAGTACACGTGTTACAGCCACATACTATCTCTTATACTTCAAGAAATTCAAGCCTAGTAAAGACTAAAATTTCAAGCCTAATATTTGGTGCATTTCCTAAGGACATGTGGATTTAAACCCAGAGACGTATTGCTCTGATACCACCCTGTGACGCCCCCAAATTCCGCTTGGGATCGGACGGACATTTGAAGCGTCGA